>NW_012320910.1:0-1673 GCF_000151885.1 Dipodomys ordii
CACCTTCTCCTTCTCGTTCTTCTGCTTTTCTTTCTGCTTCTCCTTCTGCTTCCACATCTTTCCTTCTCCCTCTGTTCTGCTTCTCATGCTTCTTCTTTTTCTTCTGCTTCTGCTTCTCCTGATTCTGCTTCTTCTGCTGCTCCTGCTTCTCTTTCTGCTTCTCCTTCTGCTTCTTCCTCTTCTGCTTCTGCTTCTCCTGCTTCTCCTTCTCCTTTTGCTCCTTCTTCTTCTTCTTCTTCTTCTTCTCCTTCTCCTTCTCGTTCTCCTTCTTCTTTTTCTTCTTCTTCTTCTTCTTCTTCTTCTTCTTCTTCTTCTTCTTCTTCTTCTTCTTCTTCTTCTTCTTCTTCTTCTTCATCTTCTTCTTCTTCTTCTTCTTCTTCTTCTTCTTCTTCTCCTTCTTCTGCTTCTGTTTTCCTGCTTGTTCTGCTTTTACTGCTTCTCTTTCTGCTTCTGCTTCTCCTTCTGCTTCTCCTATTGCTTCTGCTGCTCTTCCTTCTTTTTCTCCTACTTGTACTTCTTCTTCGGCGTCTGCTTCTTCTCCTTCTCCTGCTTCTCCTTCGGCATAATCTTCTGCTTCTTCTTCTCCTTCTGCTGCTTCTTCTTCTTCTGCTTCTCCTTCTGCTTCTGTTTTTCCTTCTCCTTCTCGTTCTTTGCTTTTCCTTCTGCTTCTGCTGCAACTGCTACTGCTTCTGCTTCTTCTGTTTCTTCTGCTTCTCCTGCTGCTTTTGATTCTCTTTCCGCTTCTGCTTCTCTTTCAGCTTCTCATTCTGCTTCTCCAGATTCTGCTACTTCTGCTTCTCCTCCTTCTCATTCTGCTTCAGGTTCTGCTTCTGCTTCTTCGGATTCTTATGCTTCTGCTTCTCCTGCTGCTGCTTCTTCTGCTTCCCCTCCTTCTCTTTCTGCTTCTCCTTCTGTTTCTGCTTCTCCTTCTGCTTCTGCTTCTTGTCCTTCTCCTGTTTGTTCTGCTTCTGCTTCTCTTGTTTCTGCATTTCCTGCTTCTCCTTCTGCTGCTATTTCTGCTTCTCATGCAGCTTTTCCTTCTACTGTTTCTTCTTCTGCTTCTCTTTCTGCTTCTCCTTCTGTTTCTCCTTCTCCTTCTCGTTCTTCTGCTTTTACTTCTGCTTCTCCTTCTGCTTCTGCATCTTCTGCTTCTTCTGCTACTGCCTCTGCTTCTTCTGTTTCTTCTGCTTCTCCTTCTGCTTCTCCTTCTGCTTTTGCTTTTCTTTCTGCTTCTGCTTCTCCTTCTGCTTCTCCAGATTCTGCTTCTTCTGCTTCTCCTGCTTGTCCTTCTGCTTCAGGTTCTGCTTCTGCTTCTTCGGCTTCTTCTGCTTGTGCTTCTCCTGCTGCTGCTTCTTCTGCTTCTCCTGCTTCTCTTTCTTCTTCTTATTCTGCTTCTGCTCCTCCTACTCCTAATCCTTCTCTTTCTCCTTCTTCTTCTTCTGCTTCTCGTTCTGCTTCTGCTTCTTCTGCTTGTTCTGTTTCTTCTGCTTCTGCTTTTCCAGCTTCTGCTGCTTCTGCTGTTCCTTCTGCTTCAGGTTTTCCTTCTGGTTCTTGGGCTTCTTCTGTTTCTTCTGCTTCTGCTTCTCCTGCTACTGCTTCTTCCGCTTCTTCTGCTTCTCTTTCTGCTTCTCCTTCTGCTTCTGCTTCTCGTTCTGCTCCTTCTCCTTCCTCTG
>NW_012320911.1:0-1673 GCF_000151885.1 Dipodomys ordii
TCAGGTTGTTCCCAGGCCCTGAGATCGAGCCCCATATATTGACTGCATATTGTGCTTAGTGTACCTATTCATTTTTTGTTACCATTTATTTTATTGACTGTTCTTACACATGGACTATTTATTACATTTATTACATAAGATAGACTTGCCTATGTATGAAACTTCACACCTGACATCCAGGACTTTCACAGCAAAGGAAAATCTGCGTCATCATGGGCTTCTTACTCCATGAGTCAATTTTTGTGAGTGCTGGTATCTGAACTCACAACCTACAAGGCCTAATTCATGAATGGGTGAGTGTCAGTTTGCCAGCCTAGGGCATATTGAGCTGACAAGTAGTTCCCAGCACCTGAGATCGAGCCCCAGGTGCTGACAAAATAAGAACAGATTGACATGCAGATGGTAGTACACAAATATATATCTTTATAGAGTGCCAGAGATGTCTATAGATTATTCAGTTAAATAGGCTACATTCCTACCAATATTTGGGTATTTATAATGCCTCAATGTAATTTATATTATTATTTTCATCCTTAATGAATTGTTAATTAAATCAACCACCGTCCCAAAACTACTGTGTCCATGTAATTAATGGTATTCTTTTAATGTGTCAAAAATATTCATTAAAATCCATCAGCCCCCTAAAATCACTCTAATTTTATAGTAGCATAATTCAGGAACCACTAATTAAACCTTGACATTCATAACCTTCCATCGGTATTCCTATGAATAGGAACAAGATTATTAGGATCTCCCGCCATTTGTAAGGGTCAGGACCAAGCTTTGAACCCAGGGCCTATGTTGCCATGTTGGCCTATGAATTCCCTGGTAGCCCTCTAGCCTGCAGCAATGCCAAGTTTCCAACACTTTTCAGCCATGTTATTCAGACACAGGAAGGTCACCTTGCAACGAAAACAAATGTAAAACTGGCAGCCATCTGCAAGTTTCAGGTTTTTCTTTGTTTCTGTGTTGTTTTATGTATTTATTATTCCTGTTAGCATTTGTTCCCGGGGAACTCAGGTTTGGCTGTGGTTCCAGTGGCTGCAACACAACATGGTGTGATCGAAGCTGAGGCAGAGTTGCCATGCCCTGAGTTCAAGCTCTGTGCTTGACAAAATAAAAATAAATAAATAAACACATTAAAATATTTTAAAAATTATGAGGCTGCTTAGCTTGGAATTTATGCCATTTTTTCTGCCAGTCCTGGGATTTGAACTCAGGGCCTAGGTACATCTACAGCACTGTGGGAGAAGGGGAAGCTCACCAAGCTGGTAGACAAGAAAGTCAGGCCTGTTCCCAGGGCCTGAATTCAAGTCCTAGCTCTTGCAAAAATAATATTCGTATGCATTTTAAATACAGGATTCTTATTTATATATGCATGTTTACTGCATATTGCAGTTAGTGTGGTTAATCTTTTTATTTTGTGTTTTATGTATTTCTTATGTATTTTATTGAGTATGATTACATACATAACCTTTTTTACATCTTATTACATAGGATATAGATTTGCCAATGTACTATACCTCATTCCTGAGACCCAGGACTTTCACCGATAAGAGACAAATGGGATATTTGGCTTCTTCACCAGGATTACTTAAGTTTTCGCAGTTGAGTAAGTGCATCTTGAGTAAGTGTCTAGACTATTCCCTAAACTTTTATGCTCAAAGCTAGTA
>NW_012320912.1:0-1673 GCF_000151885.1 Dipodomys ordii
GATAGCAGAACCAGTAGGAGAAGCAGAAGCAGCATGACAAGCATACAGAGCAGCAATAGAAGCAGAAGCAGCAGGAAAGGCAGAAGCAGAACAAAGATAAGTAGAAGAAGAAGAAGAAGAAGAAGAAGAAGAAGAAGAAGAAGAAGAAGAAGAAGAAGAAGAAGAAGAAGAAGAAGAAGAAGAAGAAGAAGAAGAAGAAGAAGAAGAAGAAGAAGAAGCATAAGGAGAAGCAGTAGAAGCAGAAGAAGCAGAAGCAGGAGAAGCAGAAGCAGAAGAAAAAGAATAAGCAAAAGATGCAGAAGCAGAAGCACTGGGAGAAGCAGAAGCAGAAGGAGAAGGAGCAGCAGAAGGAGAAGCAGAAGCAGAAAGAGAAGCAGAAACAGAAGGACAACAAATGGAGAAGCAGGAGAATCAGAAGAAGCAGAAGTAGAATCAGAAGAAACAGAATAAGAAGAAGCAGAAGAAACAGAAGCAAAAGAAAAAGAAGAAGGAGAAGAGCAGAAGGAGAAGAAGAAGGAGAAGCAGAAGCAGAAGGAGAAGCAGAAAGTGAAGCAGGAGAAGCAGAAGAAGCAGGAGAAGCAGAAGCAGAAGAAACAGAAGAATCCGAAGAAGCAGGAGCAGAAACTGAAGCAGAAGGAGAAACAGAAGAAGCACAATCTGAAGCAGAAGCAGAAGAAACAGAAATAGTAGAATAAGCAGAAGCAGAAGCAGCAGGAGAAGCAGAAGAAGAAGAGGGAGAAGGCGAGAGAGAAGGATTAGGAGTAGGAGAAGCAAAAGGATAAGCAGAAGCAGAAAGAGACGCAGAAGAAAAAGCAGCACGAGAAGTAGGAGAAGCAGGAGAAGCAGAAGCAGGAGAAGCAGAAGAAACAGAAGACGCAGAAGCAGAATGAGAAGCAGAAGGAGAAATTGAAGCAGAAGCAGAAGGAGAAGCAGAAGAAGGAGAAGGAGAAGCAGAAAGAAAAGCAGAAAGAGTAGCAGAACGAGAAGCAGGAGAAGCAGAAGCAGGAGAAGCAGAAGCAGAAGAAACAGAAGAAGGAGAAGAAGCATAAGCAGAAGGAGAAGCAGAAACAGAAGGAGAAGCAGAAAGAGAAGGAGGGGAAGCAGAAGAAGCAGTAGCAGGAGGAGCAGAAGCATAAGAATCCGAAGAAGCAGAAGCAGAACCTGAAGCAGAAGAAGAAGCAGAATCTGCAGAAGCAGAAGGAGAAGCAGAAGCAGATAGAGAATCAAAAGCAGAAGAAGCTCCAGATGGAGAAGCAGAAGCAGAAGAAGAAGAAGCAGAAGAAACACAAGCAGTAGCAGAAGAAGCTGAAGATGTAGAAGCAGAAAAAAGAAGCACAAGAAATAGCAGAAGAACGAGAAGGAGAAGGAGAAACACAAGGAGAAGGAGAAGCAGAAAGAGAATCAGGAAAAGCAGAAGAAGCAGAAGCAGACGGAGAAGCAGAAGAAGGAGAAGGAGAAGTAGAAGCAGAAGAAGAAGCAGAAGGAAAAGCTCAAGCAGAAGGAGATGCAGAAGGAGAAGCAGGAGAAGGAGAAGAAGCATAAGCAGAAGGAGAAGAACTAAAGAGAAGAAGCAGAAGCAGAAGAAGCAGAATCAGAAGTAGGAAGAGAAGCCGACGAAGAGAAGCAGAACTAGTAGCAGGAGAAGCAGAAGAAGCAGATTCGGGAGATGCTTA
>NW_012320914.1:0-1673 GCF_000151885.1 Dipodomys ordii
TTTTCGGCGACAGAGAGGGCACTCAGTGTGGGACACAGCGGGTGTGACAAAGCGGGACACCATGGGACACAGTGTGACACAGCGGGACAAAATGGGGACATTGCGGGAACACAGTGGGACAAAGCGGGGGACACAGCGGGACACAGCGGGACACAGCGGGGGACACAGCGGGGGACAGCGGAGACAGAGAGGGGACACAGCGGGACTCAGCGGGACACAGTGGGACACAGCGGGGAACATAGCGAGGACACATTGGGACACAGCGGGAACACAGCGGGACTCAGCGGGGGACACAGCAGTACACAGCGGGACATAGTGTGACACAGCGGGACACAGCGGGGACACTGCGGGGACACAGCGGGACAAAGCGGGGGACACAGCGGGACACAGCGGGACACAGCGGGGGACACAGCAAGGACAAAGCGGGACACAGCGGGAGACACAGCAAGGACAAAGCGAGGACACAGCGGGGGACACAGCGGGTGACACAGAGGGACATAGCGTTGATACAGCGGGGACACAGCGTTACACAGCGTGGTACACAGCTGTGGACACAGCGGGAAACAGTGGGGACACAGCAGGACACAGCGGGACACACTGGGACACAGCGGAACAAAGCGTGAGACACAGCGGGGGACAGAGCGGGAGACAGCGGGGGACACAGCGAGGACACAGCGGGACACAGCAGTGACACAGCGGGGACTCAGAGGGGGACACAGCGGGGGACAAAGCGGGACACCACGGAACACAGCGGGACACAGCGCGAAACTGCAGTGGTCCGGCGGGGACACAGCGGGACACAGCGGGGGACACAGCAGGGGACACATCAAGGACACAGGGGGACACAACGGGGGACACAGCGGGACACAGCGGGGGACACAGCGGGGGACACAGCGGGACACAGCGGGGACAGAGTGGGAACACAGAAGGACACAGCGGGACAAAGCGGGGACACAGCTTGACTGAGCAGGGTCACAGCGGGACACAGCGGGACACAGCGGGACAAGGCGGGACACAGCGGTGACACAGCAGGGACACAGCAGGGACACAGCGGGGGACACAGCAGGACACAACGGGACACAGCGGGGGACACAGCAGGACACAGCAGGGGACACAGCACGGGACAGAGCGGGACACAATGGGGAAAACAGCGAGGACACAGCGGGACCCAGTGGGGCCACAGCGGGGACACACCGGGACACTGAGGGTCACAGCACGGACACAGCGGGACACAGAGGACATAGCGGAGGACACAGCGGGGCACAGCGGGGGACACAGCGAGGACACAGCGGGACACAGCGAGGACACAGCAGGACACAGCGTCGATTCAGCGGGATACAGCGACGATTCAGCGGGGACAAAATGGGGGACACAGGGAGGACACAGCGGGACACAGCGGGACACAGCGGGAGACACAGCAGGACACATAGGGGGACACTGAGGGGTACACAGCGGGACCCAGCGGGATCCAGCGGGACACAGCGAGGACACAGCGGGACTCAGCGCTGACACAGCAGTACACAGTGGGACACAGCAGGGACACAGGGGGGGACACAGCGGGACACAGCGGGACACAGCGGGGGACACAGCAGGACACAGAGGGGGACACAGAGGGGTACACAGCGGGACACAGCGGGGAACACAGCGAGGACTCAGCGGGACACAGCGGGATA
>NW_012320915.1:0-1673 GCF_000151885.1 Dipodomys ordii
GTCCCGCTGTGTCCACGTTGTCCCCTGGTGGGTCCCCGCTGTACCCGCTGTGTCCCGCTGTGTCCCTCTGTGTTCCCCACTGTGTCCCTCTGTATTCCCCGCTGTGTCCCGCTGTGTCCCATGCTGTGTCCCGCTGTGTCCCCTGCTGTGTCCCTGCTGTGTCCCGCTGTGTCCCGCTGAGTCCCGCTGTGACCCTGCTGAGTCCTGCTGTTTCCCCGCTGTGTCCCGCTTTGTCGTCGCTGTGTCCCCCGCTGTGTCCCACTATGTCCCCCGCTGTGTCCCGCTGTGTCCTGATGTGTCCCTGCTGTGTCCCGCTGTGTCCCCTGCTTTGTCCCCGCTGTGTCCCGCTGTGTCCTCACTGTGTCCCCCGTGTGTCCCGCTGTGTACCCCGCTGTGTCCCTCTGTGTCCCGCTCTGTCCCCACTGTGTCCCGATGTGTCCCGCTGTGTCCCCGCTGTGTGCCCGCTGTGTCCTGCTGTGTACCCCACTGTGTCCAGCGGTGTCACCGCTGTGTCCCGCTCTGTCCTTTCTCTGTCCCCCGCTGTCACCTGCTCTGTCCCCCGCTGTGTCCCGCTGTGTCCCACTATGTCCCCTGCTTTGTCCCGCTGTTTCCCCACAGTGTCCCCGCTGTGTCCTGTTGTGTCACATTGTGTCCCGTGGTGTTCCACTTTGTCCCCTCCTGTGTCCCCCGCTGAGTGCCGCTTTGTCCCCGTTGTGTCCCGCTGTGTCCCCCACTCTGTCCCCTGCTGTGTTCCGCTGTGTTCACCTCTGTGTCCCGCTGTGTCCTGCTGTGTCCCGCTGTATTCCCCTGTATTCCGTGGTGTCCCGTTTGTCACCCACTGTGTCCCCTGCTGAGTCCCCGCTTTGTCCCCGCTGTGACCCCCTGTGTCCCGCTGTGTCCCACTGTGTCCCGCTATGGCCCCCACTGTGTCCCGTTGTGTCCCCAGCTATGTACCCCGCTGTGTCCCCGCTGTATCGACGCTGTGTCCCGCTGGGTCCCGCTGTGTACTGCTGTGTCCCACGCTGAGTCCCGCTGTGTCCCCACTGTGTCCCAATGTGTCCTCACTGTGTCCCCCGCTGTGTCCCGCTCTGCCAACACTGTGTCCCCCGCTGTGTCCGCTCTGTCCCTCTGTTTCCCCTGCTGTGTCCCCTGCTCTGTCCCACTGTGTCCCCCGCTGTGTCCCTGCTGTGTCCCCGCTCTGTCCCACTGTGTCCCGCTGTGTCTCCCGCTGATTCCCGCTGTGTCCCAGATGTGTCCCGCTGAGTCCTCGCTGTGTCCCCTGCTGTGTCCCGCTTTGTTCCCCCTGTGTCGCCCTCTGTGTCCCGCTGTGTCCCCCGCTGTGTCCCGCTGTGTCCCTTGCTGTGTCCCCGAGGTGTCCCGCTGTGTCCCGCTGTGTCCCGCTGTGACCGTGTTGAGTCCCGCTGTGTCCCCGCTGTGTCCCGCTTTGTCATCGCTGTGTCCCCCGCTGTGTCCCGCATTGTCCCCTCGTGTCCCCCACTGTGTCCCGCTTGTCCCCCTCTGTGTCCCGCTGTGTCCCCTGCTGTGTCCCAACTGTGTCCTGCTGTGTTCCGCTGTGTCACGCTGTGTCCTCGCTGTGTCTCCCGCAGTGTCCCGCAGTGTCCCCCCTGTGTCCCCCGCTGTGTCCCGCTGGGTCCCTCTGTGTCCCCTGCTGT
>NW_012320916.1:0-1673 GCF_000151885.1 Dipodomys ordii
TTCTGCTTCTCCCGCTACGAGCTTCTCCAGACTTCTCGATCTGCTTCTCGATCTGCTTCTCCTACTCTATCTCCTTCTTCTGCTTCTCCTTCTGCATCTGCTTCTCCTTCTGCTTCTGCTTCAATTTCTCTGTCTGCTTCTCATTCTTCTTCTGCGTCTTCTATTTCTACTGCTTCTCCTGCTTCTGCTACTCCTGCTTCTCCTACTTCTCGTGCTGCTTCTCCTTCTGCGTCTCTATCTGCTTCTGCTTATCCTTTTGCTTCTCCTACTCCTAATCCTTCTCTTTCGCCTTCTTCTTCTTCTTCTTCTGATTCTCCTGGTGCTTCTGCTTCTGCTTATTCTACTATTTCTGTTTCTTCTGCTTCTGCTTCAGATTGTGCTTCATCTGTTTCTCCTTATGCTTCAGATTCTGCTTCTGCTTCTTCGGCTTCTCCTGTTTCTTCTGCTTCTGCTTCTCCTGCTTCTTCTGCTTCTCCTGCTTCTCTTTCTGCTTCTCCTTCTGCTTCTGCTTCTCCTTCTGCTTCTGCTTCTGCTCTTCTCCTTCTTCTGTTTTTTTGCTTCTGTTTCTTCTTCTTCTTTTTCTTCTGTTTCTTCTGATTCTACTTCTGCTTCTCCTTCTTCTCCTTCTCTTTCTGCTTCTTCTGATTCTCCTGCTTCTCCTTCTTGTTCTCCTTCTGTTTCAGCTTCTCTTTCTGCTTCTCTTTCTCCTTCTGCTGCTCCTTCTCCTTCTCCTTCTTCTTCTTCTCCCACTGCTTCTGCTTCTGCTTCTTTTGCTTATTCTTTTTCTTCTGCTTCTGCTTCTCCTGCTTCAGCTTCTTCTGCTTCTACTGCTTCTCCTTATACTTCTCCTTATGCTTCTCCTTATGCTTCTCCTTATGCTTCTTCTTCTTCTTCTTCTTCTTCTTCTTCTTCTTCTTCTTCTTCTTCTTCTTCTTCTTCTTCTTCTTCTTCTTCTTCTTCTTCTTCGTCTTCTTCTTCTTCTCTTTCTTCTGATTCTGCTTTTCCTGCTTCTTCTGCTTCTACTGCTTCTCTTTCTGCTTCTCATTCTTCTTCTGCTTCTCTTATTGCTTCTGCGGCTCTTCCTTCTCCTTCTCCTTCTTCTACTTCTCCTTCTGCTTCTGCTTCTTCTGCTTCTCCTGCTTCTCCTTCTGCATCTTCTTCTGCTTCTGCTTCTCTTTCTGCTGTTTCTTATGCTTCTGTTTCTCCTTCTGCTTCTCCTTCTGCTTCTTCAGCTTCTCCTTCTGATTCTCCTTCTGCTTCTCCTTCTGTGTCTTCTTCTCCTTCTCGTTCTTCTGCTTTTCCTTCAGCTTCTCCTTCTGCTTCTGCTGCAACTGCTACTGCTTCTGCTTCTTCTGTTTCTTCTGCTTCTCCTTCTGCTTTAGATTCTCTTTCTGCGTCTGCTTCTGCTTCTACTTCAGCTTCTCATTCTGCTTCTCCAGATTCCGCTTCTTCTGCTTCTCCTGCTTCTCCTTCTGCTTCAGGTTCTGCTTCTGCTTCTTCGGATTCTTATGCTTCTGCTTCTCCCGCTTCTGCTTCTTCGGCTTCCCCTCTTTCTGTTTCTGCTTTTCCTTCTGATTCTGCTTCTCCTTCTGCTTCTGATTCTAGTCCTTCTCCTGAATCTTCTCCTCAGCTTCTCCTGCTTCTGCTTCTTATGCATTTCAATGCTTCTCTTT
>NW_012320917.1:0-1673 GCF_000151885.1 Dipodomys ordii
GTCCTCGCTGTGTAACCGATGAGTCCCCTCTGTGTCCCCGCTGTGTCCCAATGTGTCCCCCGCTGTGTCCCAGCTGTGTCCCCGCTGTGTCCTCCTGTATCCCGCTGTGTCCTCGCTGTGTCCTTCTGTATCCCGCTCTGTCCCCCGCTGTGTCCCCCACTATTTCCCCACTGTTACCCGCTGTGTCCATGCTGTGTCCCGCTGTGTCCCGTTGTGTCCTCGCTGTGTCCCCGCTGTGTCCCGCTGTCTCCCGCTGTGTCCCGTTGTGTCCTGCTGTGTCCGCCTCTGTGTCCCCCGCTGTGTCCCACTGTGTCCCCGCTGTGTCCCCGCTGGGTCCCGCTGGGTCCCGCTCTGTCCCCACTGTGTCCCCGCTGTGTTCCGCTGTGTCCCTGGTGTGTCCTGGCTGTGTAATCTCTATGTCCCTCTGTGTCCCCGCTGTGTCCCACTGTGTCCCTCAGTGTCACACTATGTCCCCGCTGTGTCCTCGCAGTGTCCTTCTGAATCCCGCTGTGTCCTCCGCTGTGTCCCCCACTGTTTCCCCGCTGTGAGCCGCTGTGTCCCGCAGTGTCCCTGATTTGTCCTCGTTGTATCTGCAGCTGTGTCCCACTGTGTCCCCCGCTGTGTCCCCGGTGTGTCCTGTGTCCTCGCTGTGTCCTTCTGTATCCCGCTGTGTCCCCCGCTGTGTCATCCACTATTTCCCCGCTGTGTCCCGCTGTGTCCCCCGCTGTGTTCCCCGCTGTGTCCCGCTGTGTCCCTATATGTCCCACTGTGTTTCCCCCAATGTGTCCCTTTGTCTACCCCACTGTGTCCCGCTCTGTCACCCGTTGTGTCTCCCGCTGTGTCCCCCGCTGTGTCCCCAGAGTGTGCCGCTGTACCCCGCTGTGTCCCCGGCTGTGACCCCTGCTGTGTCCCGCTCTTTCCCGCTGTGTCCCGCTGTGTCCCCGCTGTGTCCCCGCTGTGTTCCGCTGTGTCCCTGGTGTTTCCTCGCAGTGTAACCTCTATGTCCCTCTGTGTTCCCGCTGTGTCCCACTGTGTCCCGCAGTGTCCCCCCTATGTCCCCGCAGTGTCCTCGCTGTGTCCTGCTGTATCCCGCTGTGTCCCCCATTATTTCCCCGCTGTGACGCGCTGTGTCCCGCAGTGTCCCTGCTGTGTCCTCTCTGTATCCCCAGCTGTGTCCCACGGTGTCCCCTGCTGTGTCCCCGCCGTGTCCCCGCTGTGTCCTCCTGTGTCCCGCTGTGTCCTTGCTGTGTCCTTCTGTATCCCGCTGTGTCCCCCTCAGTGTCCCCCACTATTTCCCCGCTGTGTCCATGCTGTGTCCCCCGCTGTGTCCCGCTGTGTGTCCCGCTGTGTTCCCCGCTGTGTCCCGCTGTGTCCCGCTGTGTCCCGCTGTGTCCAGCTGTGTGCCTGCTCTCCCCCGGTGTGTCCCCCGCTGTGTCCCGCTGTGTCATGCTGTGTCCCCACTGTGTCCCAATGTGTACCACTTTGTCTGCCTCTGTGTAACCCGCTGTATCCTGCTGTGTCCCCCGCTGTGTCCTGCTGTGTCCTCGCTGTGTCCCCCCGCTGTTTCCCGCTGTTTCCACCGCTGTGTCACCCGCTGTGTTCACCAGCTGTGTACGAGCTGTGTTCCGCTGTGTTCCTCTGTATACCCCACTATATACACCTATATGTTTATT
>NW_012320918.1:0-1672 GCF_000151885.1 Dipodomys ordii
GGAGAACTAGAGCTCAGTTGTTTGGCAGGCGACCACACTGCCTACATCTGTCTCTAATTAACTCACTGCTTACATCTGGCTCTAATTAGTCCACGGTTGTGTTCAGCGAATAACCTCTGCCTGGAACACTCAGAATGAGTTTCTGAGTTATCTCAACATAGGAGCGTTTCATTGCTTTCAAGGATTCTTAGGAAGAATTCTGGAAACTTGCTGCTGGCAGTCCTCCGGCTGCTCCAGCTGAACATCTCCTTGTAAATCTCCCATGGTTTCTTGTACACCCGTGAAGTTTGGCCAGGGTACGCAGTTTGCATTCCTGCACAATTGTGCGTTTATAGCTCTGCCACGGTTGCAAACATTCAGGCGTGGCAGCCAGATAGGCTGGACCCCGTAGGACACTAACAGCTGACTGGGTATATCTGCTCCTCGTTCCTCTCACCTGAGTGCTACTGATTCCAGCTTTGAAGTGTAGCACTCTACTCAATGGGAGGAGTAAGTTGAATTTCTAATTATGGCACTCTGTGAAAGTTTGGAGAACTAGAGCTCAGTTGTTTGGCAGGGGACCACACTGCCTACATCTGGCTCTAATTAACTCACTGCTTACATCTGTCACTAATTAGTCCACAGTTGTGTTCAGCCGAATGACCTCTGCCGGGAACACTCAGAATGAGGTTCTGAGTTATTGCAACATAGGAGCGTTTCACTGCTTTCAAGGCTTCTTATGAAGAATTCCGGATCTTGCTGCCGGCAGGACTCCAGCTGCTCCGGGTGAACATCTCCTTGTAAATCCCCCGTGGTTTCTTGTACCCCCGTAAACTTTGCCAGGATACGCAGTTTGCATTGCTGCACAAGTGTGCCTGCATAGCTCTGCCACGGTTGCAAACCTTCATGCGTGGCATCCAAATAGGCTGGTCCCCGTAGGACACTGTCAGCGGACTGGGTATATCTGCTTCTCGTTCCTCTCACCTGAATGCAACTGATTCCAGCTTTGAAGTGTAACACTCAACTCAACGGGAGCAGTAAATTGAACCTCTACTTATGGCACTCTGTGAAAGTTTGGACAACTATACCTCACTTCTTTGGGAAGCGACCACCCTGCCTACATCTGGCTCTAATAAACTCACTGCTTACATCTGGCTCTAATTAGTCCACGGTTGTGTTGAGCCAAATAACCTCTGCCAGTAACACTCACAATGTGGTTCTGAGTTATCGC
Source organism: Dipodomys ordii (assembly GCF_000151885.1). Taxonomy (NCBI): domain Eukaryota; kingdom Metazoa; phylum Chordata; class Mammalia; order Rodentia; family Heteromyidae; genus Dipodomys; species Dipodomys ordii. Next base: position 1,211 of record NW_012320918.1, read on the forward strand.
ATCATATAAACGTTTCATTGCTTTCCTTCTTCTTAGGAAGAATTCCCGAATCTTGCTGCCAGCACACCTTCTGCTGCTCCGGGTGAACATCTCCTTGTAAATCCCCCCTGGTTTCTTGCACACCCGTGATGTTAGATTGGGCACTATACGCAGTTTGCATTGCTGCACAATTGCGCCTCCCTAGCTCTGTCGCGGTTGCTCATATTCAACCGTGACTATCAGATCATCTGGTCGATGATGGACCATGACCGTGTTAGTGAGTATATCTGCTTCTCGTTCCTCTCACCTGACTGCTACTGATTCCACTTTGGATGCTACACTCTACTCTTCCGGAATGCGAAGTTGATCCTCTATTTATGGTACTCTGTGAAATTTTCACATCTACAGCTCAATTATTTGGAACCCGACCCACTGCCTACATCTGCCCTCTAATTAATCCATTGCATACATCTGGCTCTATTA
>NW_012320919.1:0-744 GCF_000151885.1 Dipodomys ordii
TCATAAACTGAGGCACGGGAACATTCTGGGTAAACTGAGTCACATCTGGGTAAACTGAGGCACGGGGAGCCTTTGGGTAAACTGAGGCACGGGGAGCATTCTGGGTAAACTGAGTCACACATGTGGGGTAAACTGAGGCGCACCTGTCCCGCCCCGGAAGCGGCAGCGGCGTCCCGACCGGAAGTAGGCGGCGGCGGCGACGACCAGCGCGACGACCACGACGGAGACGACGGGGGACACGACGCGGGCCAGCGCGGGGCCTGCCGGGAAGGCCGGAAGTGGGCGCGAGACCCCGCGGGGGGAACCCCCCCCACCCCCACCGGAAGTCAGGGGGCGGGACTCACCGGGGTGGGTCACGGGGTCATCAGCAGCACCGGCACCTGCGGGGGGGGGGGGAACATCCGGGTCCCAACATCCCGGTGTCTACATCCGGGTCTCTATATGTGGGAAACCTACATCCGGGTATCTACATCCGGGTATCTTCATTTGGGTCCCTACATCCGGGTCTCTACATTACAGTCCCAACATCCGGGTCTCTACATCCGGGTATCTACACTTGGGTCCCTACATCCGGGTCTCTACACTTGGGTCCCTACATCCGGGTCTCTATATGTGGGTCCCTACATCCGGGTCTCTACATCAGTGTCCCTACATCCGGGTCTCTGCATCCGGGTCTCTATATGAGGGTCCCAACATCCGGGTCCCTTACACCCAGGTTGCTACATCCGGGTCTCTGTATCTGGG
>NW_012320920.1:0-1672 GCF_000151885.1 Dipodomys ordii
AGCGGGGACATCAGCCAGGACTCAAGCAGGGTTACCTAGTTGGGGACACAACGGGACTCTGTGGGGCCCATAGCCGGGACACATCGGGACACAAGCGGTACATAGCGGAGCACAATTGTGGACAAAAGTGGTTGACACAGCAGTGAACAGATCAGGACACAGCAGGGGACACAGCGAGGACAACAGCGGGACACAGCGGTGACACAGCGGGACTCAGCAGTGTCACAGCGGGACACAGCGGGACACAGCGGGAAACAGTGGAAACACAGCAGGGGACAGAGTGGGACACAGCGAGGGACACAGGGGGGTCAAAGCTGGACACAGCGGGGGACACAGCGGAATACAGCGGGACACAGCGGGGACACAGTAGGGACACAGCAGGGACACAGTGGGACAGAGCAGGGGATACAGCAGGGGCCACAGAGGGACACAGCGGGACACAGCGGGACACAGCGGGGGACACAGCGAGGACACATTGGGACACAGCGGGTACACAGCGGGACTCAGCGGGGGACACAGCAGGACACAGCGGTACACAGCGGTACACAGCGGGACACAGAGGGGCACAGTGGGGACAAAGTGGGCGACACAGCGGGGAACAGAGCAGGACACAGCAGGGGACACAGCGAGGACACAGCGGGACACAGCGGGGACACAGTGGGGACACAGTGGGGGACATTAAGGGGCACAAACGGGGCACAAACGGGACAACACGGAACACAGCGGGACACAGTGGGATACAGCGGGGACACTGCATGGATACAGCGGGACACAGCGAGGGACACAGCAGGACACAGCGGGACACAGAGGGGGACAAGAGGGACACAGTGGGGGACACGGGGGGACAATGCGGGACACAGCGGGGGACACAGCGATGACAAAGCGGGACACAGCGGGGACACAGCGGGACTCAACACGGTCACAGCGGGACACAGCGGGACACCTCGGGGACACAGCAGGGGACACAGCGGGACACAGCGGGGGACACAGGGGGAACAAAGCGGGACACAGCAGGGGACACAGCGAGGACTCAGCGGGACACATCTGGGACACAGCGGGAATCAGCGGGAGACACAGCGGGACACAGTGGGACAGAGCGGGGACACAGCAGGGACACAGCGCGGGACACAGTGGGACAGAGCAGGGGACACAGCAGGGGAAACAGCGGGACAGAGCGGGACACAGCGGGGGACACAGGGTTGACAGAGCGGGACACAGCGGGGGACACAGTGAGGACACATTGGGACACAGTGGGGACACAGCGGGACTCAGCGTGGGACACAGCAGTACACAGCGGGACCCAGCGGGACACAGCGTCGATACAGCGGGGACACAGCGGGGTACATAGCTGGGGACACAACGGGACACAGTGGGGGCCATAGCGGGACACAGCGGGACACAGCGGGACACAGGGGGTCACAGCGGGGACAAAGCGGGGACTCAGCAGGGGACACAGCGGGTGACAAACGGGACACCACGGAATACAGGGGAATACAGCGGGACACAGCGGGGGACACAGCAGGACACAGCGGGACACAGAGGTGGACACAGCGGAACACAGCAGGGGACAGAGCGGGGGACACAGCGGGACACAACCGGGACAAAGCGGCACTCAGCGGGGGACACAGGAGGGGACAAAGTGGAACACCACGGGACACAATGTGACACAACA
>NW_012320921.1:0-1672 GCF_000151885.1 Dipodomys ordii
ACAAGCTAGCCTTTTTTAATAGGCTCGGCCACTATTTGGAGCAAGGATTCGGGGCACGAGGCGATGATTCTAAACCCTACACACAGGTGTGGAGAGTAGCGGCATCATCACTCACACGCCTGTGGTGGAGGACCTGGACCTGGGCGTGGCGGTGCACAGTGTGTGTGTGTGTGTGTGTGTGTGTGTGTGTGTGTGTGTGTGTGTGTGTGTGTGTGTGTGTGTGTGTGTGCGCGCGCGCGCGCGCGCGTGCGGGACTGGGGGGAGGGCAGGTAGGGAACCCCAGGAGGAAAGACAGGGAGAGACAGACGAGGGGCCCCGGCCCAAACAGAGTGGAGGCGTCAGAGGGGCGATCCTATCTCCCGGGGGTGAAGCATGGTTAGAACCCACGGGCCCGGCGGGCGGGCGTACTTCTCTTTGGAGTTCGCACTGGGAACATATGCAGGCAGAAGTGCCCCAGCACACACATCGCATCACAGACGGGTAGAGAGGCAGAGCCAGGCAGGGGGGTCAGGCATGGCAAACACTCTATTCCGTCAACACACACACACACACGCACGCACGCACGCAGGCACGCACGCGCGCGCGTTACGGGGTGTGTGTACAGTATCCACAAGGTAAAAGCTTATTCACCCATTCCCCAAAGAATAGGAATAAGATTATGTCAGTTACAGGGAAGTAGATCTGATGGACTAGGAGCGCGCGGGGGGGGGGGGGGGGCGGCGGTGGAGAAGAACCTAGAACAGGTGATGCCAGGCGAAGACAGACAGACAGGCCGACCGACCGACCCACCAACGGCACCTGCTTTCTCTCCTATGTGCATGCTAGACCTAAAGTATAACTGGACATGGTAACCTACACAGCACTCCGGGCAAACAGAGTGTGTGCGTCCCCGTGTGTGTGACACACATACTCTCCTCTCGTCAGAAGGTGTCACTTCTCTGAGCATTTAAGATATTGCCGAGAAGACATAAGACGTCATATCCATAAGTGGCACGACTGTGAACGTATGATAACAACCGGACGTGTGAGGATTAAACCTGGAATTAGGAGGACGGAAACGTACCTGTCCTAACGCTTTCGGTCACGATGACAAGTATATTGGCTTGAGGATCTTTCAAAACACACGGGTGTATCCTCCTGGACACGATGGTCTAGGACCACGCTACTCAGTAGCCGCTTCGAAGCCAGATCATCGGTTAGATACGTTTCAATTGGCTTATATTGCATCCTCCAATATTTTTATCTTCTTTTTATTCTATCTTCTCACTAAAGATCCAGTGGTATAAAGCTACTTTTATTCTCTTAATATTCCATAACTGAAGTGATCTGCTTTGTTTTGCAGCTTTCTCAGCTTAATTCACTGAGGCCTATTTAGTCACACATGATGAGAGCTCCAGAAACATCTTTGGGGCCACAGATGGCTTTTGTAAAGTCCATTTGGGGAAATAGCAGATATAATCTACCATGTCCTAAAATGTAACAGATTATCTCTATGGGACCGATAGAAATATCCAGACGTGCCCTGTCAACAGCCAGTTATTTTAATTTACTTAAGGGAAATCAAGTGAATAAAAGTCTATATAGTTCAAGAAATTTTATTCTGATACCTATATAAAAAGTTTACCTGAGTGGGTGAGGACATTTGCATGAAATTCACCTAGGGCAGCACTTG
>NW_012320922.1:0-1672 GCF_000151885.1 Dipodomys ordii
CTGGACACTGAGGGAGACAGAGCGAGGACACAGCCGGACACAGCGAAACACAGCGTGACACAGTGGGGACACAGCAGGGGACACAGCGGGACACAGCGGGGGACACAGCGGGACACAGCGGGACACAGCGGGACACAGCGGGACACAGCGGGGGACACAGCGAGGACACAGAGGGACACAGCGGTGACAAAGTGGGACACAGCGGGGGACACAGCGAGGACACAGCGGGACACAGCGGTGACAAAGCGGGACACAGCGGGGGACACAGAGGGACACAGCGGGACACAGCGTCGATAGAGCGGGGACAGAGCGGGACATAGCGGTGACACAGCGGGACTCAACGGGGGACAATGCGGGACCCAGCGGGACCCAGCGGGGACACAGCAAGGACACAGCGGGGGACACAGTGAGGGACACAGCGGGGGACACAGTGGGGAACACAGAGAGGACACAGCAGGACCCAGCGGTACACAGCGTCAATACAGCGGAGACACAGCGGGACACAGCGGGGTCACTGCGGGACACAGTGGGGGACAAAGGGGGACACAGCGGGACACAGCGGGGACGCAGCGGGACACAGGGGGACAAGGCAGGGGACACAGCAGGACAGAGAGGGGGACACAGTGGGGGAAACAGCTGGACACAGCGGGGAACACAGCGAGGACACAGTGGGACCCAGCGGGACACAGCGTCGATACAGCGGAGACACAGCGTTACACAGCATGGTACAAAGCTGGGGACACAACGGGACACAGTGGGGGCACAGCGGGACACAGCGGGACGCAGTGGGACACAGCGGGGACAAAGCGTGAGACACAGCAGGGGACAGAGCTGGAGACAGCGGGGACCAGCGGAGACACAGCGGGACACAGCGAGGACACAGCGGGACAGAGCGGGACACTGCAAGGCACAGCGGGCGACACAGCGGGACACAGCGGGGGACACAGCGAGGACACAGCGGAACACAGAGTTGGACACAGTGAGGACACAGCCGGACACAGCGGGACACAGCGGGACACAGCCGTGACCCAGCAGTGGACACAGCAGGACACAGCGGTGGACACAGCGGAACACAGCGGGGGACACATGGAGGACTCAGCGGGACAAAGCGGGGACACAGCGGCGACTCACCGGGGGACACAGCGGGGGACAAAGCGGGACACCACAGAACACAGTGGGAAACAGCGGGACACAGCGGGGAAACTGCGGGGACACAGGGGGACAAAGCATGGGACACATAGGGACACAGCGGGGGAGACAGCGGGACACAGTGGGACACAGCGGGGGACACAGGGGGGACACAGCTGGACCAAGCGGGACACAGCGTCGATACAGCGGGGACACAGCGGGACACAGCGGGGGACACAGCGAGGACACAGCAGAACACAACGTGGGAAACAGCGAGGACACATTGGGACACAGCGGGGACACAGCAGAACACAGCGTGGGAAACAGCGAGGACACAGCGGGACACAGGGAGACACAGGGGGACACAGTGGGGACACAGCAGTAGACACAGCGAGACACAGCGAGGACACATTGGGACACAGCGGGGATACAGCGGGACTCAGCGGCGGACACAACAGTACACAGCGGGACACAGCGGGACACAGCGGGGGACACAGAGGGTTAAACAGCAGGACACAGCGGGGAACACAGCGGGGACACTGCG
>NW_012320923.1:0-1672 GCF_000151885.1 Dipodomys ordii
GCTTCTTCTCTTTAGTTCTTCTCCTTCTGCTTCTGCTTCTTCTGCCTCTCCTGCTTCTCCTTCTGCATCTCCTTCTGCTTGTGCTTTTCCTTGTGCTTCTTCTTCTGTTTCTGCTTCTCCTTCTCCTTCTTCTACTTGTCCGTCTGCTTCTGCTTCTTCTGCTTTTCCTGATTCTCTTTCTGCTTCTCCTTCGGTTTCTCCTTCTGTTTCTCCTTCTCCTTCTCGTTCTTCTGCTATTTCTTGTGCTTCTTTTTCTGCTTCTACATATTCAGCTTCTTCTGCTACTGCTTCCGTTTGTTCTGTTTCTTCTGCTTCTCCTTCTGCTTCTCCTTCAGCTTTTGCTTCTCTTTCTGCTTTTGCTTCTCCTTCTGCTTCTCCAGATTCTGCTTCTTCTGCTTCTCCTTCTGCTTCAGGTTCTGCTTCTGCTTTTTCGGATTCTTATGCTTCTGCTTCTCGTGCTTATGCTTCTTCTTCTTCCCCTCCTTCTCTTTATGCTTCTTCTTCTGTTTCTGCTTCTCCTTCTGCTTCTGCTTCTTCTCCTTCTTCTGTTTCTTCTGCTTCTGCTTCTCCTGCTTCTGCTTCTCCTGTTTCTCGTCCTGCTTCTCTTTCTGCTTTTCTTTCTGCTTCTCCATCTTCTGCTTTCTCCTTCTGCTTCTGCTTCTCCTTCTGCTTCTGTTTCTCCTTCTGCTTCTGCTTCAAATTTCTCCTTCTGCTTCTCATTCTGCTTCTGCGCCTTCTGTTTCTTCTGCTTCTCCTGCTTCCTCTTCTCCTGCTACTCCTACTTCTCGTGCTGCTTCTCCTTCTGCGTCTCTTTCTGGTTCTGCATATCCTTTTGCTTCTCCTACTCCTAATTCTTCTCTTTCACCTTCTCCTTCTTCTTCTTCTGCTTCTCCTGGTGCTTCTGCTTCTGCTTATTCTACTATTTCTGTTTCTTCTGCTTCTGCTTCAGATTCTGCTTCTTCTGTTTCTCCTTCTGCTTCAGATTCTGCTTCTGCTTCTTCGGCTTCTCCTGTTTCTTCTGCTTCTGCTTCTCCTGCTTCTTCAGCTTCTCCTGCTTCTTTCTGCTTCTCCTTCTGCTTCTGCTTTTCCTTCCGCTTCTGCTTCTGCTCTTCTCCTTCTTCTGTTTCTTTTGCTTTTGTTTCTTCTTCTCCTTCTTCTTCTTCTTCTTCTTCTTCTTCTTCTTCTTCTTCTTCTTCTTCTTTTTCTTCTTCTTCTTCTTCTGTTTCTTCTGATTCTACTTCTGCTTCTCCTTCTTCTCCTTTTCGTTCTGCTTCTTCTGATTCTCCTGCTTCTCCTTCTTGTTCTCCTTCTGTTTCTGCTTCTCTTTGTGCGTCTGCTTCTCCTTCTGCTGCTCCTTCTCCTTCTCCTTCTTCTGCTTCTCTCACTGCTTCTGCTTCTGCTTCTTTTGCTTATTCTTTTTCTTCTGCTTCAGCTTCTCCTGCTTCGGCTTCTTCTGCTTCTACTGCTTCTCCTTATACTTCTCCTTATGCTTCTCCTTATGCTTCTCCTTATGCTGCTGCTTCTTCTTCTTCTTCTTCTTCGTATTCTTCTTCTTCTCTTTCTTCTGCTTCTGCTTTTCCAGCTTCTGATGCTTCTGCTTCTCCTTCTGCTTCAAGTTCTCCTTCTGCTTCTTCAGCTTCTTCTGTTTCTTCTGCTTCTGCTTCTCCTGCAA
>NW_012320924.1:0-1672 GCF_000151885.1 Dipodomys ordii
GTATCCCCCTTTAAGTCCCGCTGTCACCTCAGCTGTATTCCCGATGAATCACGCTGTATCCCCACAGTGTCCCACTGTGTCCCCGCTGTGTCACCCAAAAGTCCCGCTGTGTCCCCGCTGTGTCCTGCTGTGTCCCGCTGTGTCCCACGCTGTGTCCCGCTAAGTCCCCTGCTGAATCCCCTGCTTTATGCCCTGTGTCCCCCTTTGTGTCCCGCTGTGGCCCCCGCTGTGATCCCGTTGGGTCACGCTGTGTCCCCGTTGTATCCAACTGTGTCCCCTCTGTGTCCCCCGCTGTGTCCCGCTGTGTCTCCGCTGTGTCGCGCTGTGTCGCGCTGTCCCGATGTGTCCCCCGCAGTGTCCGCACTGTGTCCCCGCTGTGTACCGCTGTGTCCCGCTGTTTCCCCCGCTGTGTCCCGCTTAGTCACGCTGTGTCCTCTCTGTGTCCTGCTGTGTCCCCTGCTGTGTCCCTGCTGTCCCCCTCTGTGTCCCGCTGTGTCCCCGCTGTCCCCTGGTGTATCCCCGCTGTCCCCCGCTGTGTCCCCCGCTATGTCCTGCTGTGTCCCGCTGGTTCCCAATGTGTCCCGCTGTGTCCCCAGCTGTGTCCGCACTGTGTCCCACTGTGTCCCACTGTTTCCCCTGCTGTGTCCCGCTGTGTCCCCTCTGTGTCCCGCTGTGCCCCCTGCTGTGTCCCCGCTGTGTCCCCGCTGTGTCCCCTTCTTGTCCCGCTGTGTCCCGCGCTGTGTCCCCGCTGTAGCCCCGCTGTGTCCCGCTGTGTCCCGCAGTGTCCCACTGTGTCCCCAACATGTCTACTGTGTCCCCTGCTGTGTGCCCGCTGTGTCCCCCGCTGTATCCTGCTGTGTGCCGCTGTGTCCCGCTGTGTCCCCTGCTGTGTCTCGCTGTGTCCCTTGCTGTGTGCCCTGCTTTGTGCCCTCTGTGTCCCCCGCTGTGTCCCGCTGTGTCACACTGTTTCCCCGCTGTGTCCCGCTGTGTCTCGATGTGTCCCCACTGTGTCCTGCTGTGTCCCGCTGTGACCCCCGCTGTGTCCCGCTGTGTCCCCTGCTTTGTGCCCTGTTTCCCCCTTTTTGTCCCGCTGTGGCCCCCGCTGTGTTCCCGTTGTGTCACGCTGTGTCCCCTCTGTGTCCCGCTGTCTCCTCGCTGTGTCCCCGCTGTGTCCCCTTCTGTGTCCCGCTGTGTCCCCGCTGTCCCCTGGTCTATCCCCACTGTCCCCTGCTGTGTCCCCCGCTATGTCCTGCTGTGTCCCACTGGTTCCCAGTATGTCCCGCTGTGTCCCTTGCTGTGTCCGCACTGTGTCCCACTGTGTCCCGCTGTTTCCCCTGCTGTGTCCCGCTGTGTCCCGCTGTGTCCCCACTGTGTGCCCGCTGTGTCCCGCTGTGCCCCCACTGTGTCCCGTTGTGTCCACAGCTGTGTACCACGCTGTGTAACGCTGTGTCCGCGCTTTATCGACGCTGTGTCCCGCTGTGTCCCACTGTGTCCCCTCTCTGTCTCCGCTGTCCCACGCTGTGTCCCCCGCTGTGTCCCGCTGTGTCCCGCTGTGTCCCCCGCTTTGTCCCGCTATGTCCCGCAGTGTCCCTGCTGTGTCCCACTGTGTCCCACTGTGTCCCATGGTGTCCCGCTTTGTCCCCTGCTGTATCCCCCGCTGAGTCCCCTGTGT
>NW_012320925.1:0-1672 GCF_000151885.1 Dipodomys ordii
GTGTCCCGCTGTGTCCGGCACTGTGTTCCGCTGTGTCTACTGCTGTGTCCCGCTGTGTCCAGCTGGGTCCCTGCTGGATCCACGCTGGGTCCCGCTGGGTCCTGCTCTGTCATCCCTGTGTCCCCCGCTGTGTCCCGCTCTGTCCCCCGCTGTGTCTCTGCTGTGTCCCCGCTGTGTCCCGATTTGTCCCGCTGTGTACTGCTGTGTCCCCCACTGAATCCCGCTGTGTCCCAATGTGTCCCAATGTGTCCTCGCTCTGTCCCCTGCTGTGTCCCGCTGTGTCCTCCCTGTGTCCCCCGCTGTGTCCCGCTGTGTCCCGCTGTGTCCCCCGCTGTGTTCCCCGCTATGTCCCGCTGTGTCTCCCGCTGTGTCCCACTGTGTCCTTGCTGTGTCCCATGCTGTGTGCCGCTGTGTCCTCGATGTGTCCTCCGCTGTGTCCCGCTGTGTCCTGCTGTGTCACGCTGTTTCCCGCTGCGTCCCCGCTGTGTCCCTCTGTGTACCCCGCTGTGTCCAGCTTTGTCCTCGCTGTGTCTCGCTGTGTCCCACGCTCTGTCCCCCACTGTGTCCCGCTCTGTCCCCCTCTGTGTCCTGCTGTGTCCCCCGCTGTGTCCCACTGTGTCCCCGCAGTGTCACTGCTGTTTCCTGCTGTGTCCCGCTGTGTTCCGTGGTGTCCCTCTTTGTCTCCCGCTGCGTCCACCGCTGAGACCCTGCTGTGTCAACGCTGTGTCCCCCTGTGTCCTGGCTGTGTCCCCTGCTGTCTCCAGCTCTGTACCCCGCTGTGTCTCACGCTTTGTCCCCGCTGTGTCCCACTGTGTCCCGCTGTGTCCTGCTGTGCCCCCACTGTGTCCCCGCTGTGTCCCTGCTGTGTCCCTGCTATGTCGCCGCTCTGTCCCGCTGTTTCCTGCTGTGTCCTCGCTTTGTCCCACGCTGTGTTCCGCTGTGTCCCCCGCTGTGTCCCGCTGTGTCCCGCTGTGTCCCCGCTGTGTCCCGCTGTGTCCCCAGCTGTGTCCCGCTGTGTCCCGCTTTGTCCCTGCTGTGACCCTCTCTGTCCCCGCTGTATTGACGCTGTGTCCCGGTGTGTCCCGCTGTGTCCGCGCTGTGTTCCCGGCTGTGTCCCGCTGTGTACCCCTCTGTGTCCCCCGCTGTGTCCCGCTGTGTCCCCTCTCTGTCCCCTGCTGTCCCCCGCTGTGTCCCCGCTGTGTCTCGCTGTGTCGCCCACTGTGTCCCGCTGTGCCCCTGCAGTGTCCCCGCTGTGTCCCACTGTGTCACACTGTGTCCCGTGTTGTCCCGCTTTGACCCCCGCTGTGACCTCGCAGTGTTTCCCGCTGTGTCCCGCTGTGTCCTCGCTGTGTTCCCCGCTGTGTCCCCCGTTGTGTCCACCGCTGTGTCCTCGCTGTGTCCCCCGCTGTGTCCCGCTATGTCCTCGCTGGTTCCCCCGCTGGGTCCCGCTGTGTCCCCCGCTGTGTCCCGCTGTGTCCGACTGTGTCCCGCTCTGTCCCCGCTGTGTCCCGCTGTGTCCTGCTGTGTCCTCGCTGTGTCCCACGCTGTGTTCCCCGCTGTGTCCCGCTGTGTCCCGCTGTGTCCCCCGCTGTGTCCCGCTGTGTCCCCCGCTGTGTCCCGCTGTGTCCCGCTCTGTTCCCTGCTGTGACCCTCTCTGTCCCCGCTGTATTGA
>NW_012320926.1:0-1672 GCF_000151885.1 Dipodomys ordii
TATGAAGCAGGAGGCAATTGCGCACTTCAAATCACCAGAGTCACATAATCATACTCACTCGGGCGCTAGACAGGTTATGCATAGAATGCCTTGGAATTTTTGGGCCGGTAAGTGAGATCCCCCAAGCCATGTATCACTGCCCACACATGGATAATTGTATAAAGTACAGCCTGCAAGGAGTACAATTTAATAGGCGTTATTAATTTTTCCTGAGATGCTAACTTCTCAGACAGGGCGAAGGTGGAGGAGGAGGAGGAGGTAGAGGAGGTGGAGGAGGAGGTGGTGGAGGAGGAGGAGGAGGAGAAGGAGAAGGAGAAGCAAAAGGAGATGCAAAAGGAGAAGCAGTAGAATCAGAAGAAGCAGAAGCAGAGAAGCAGAAGCAGAAGAAAAAGTATAAGCAAAAGAAGCAGAATCAGAGGGAGAAGCAGAAGAAGGAGAAGGAGCAGAAGGAGAATGAGAAGCAGAAGGAGAATCAGAAGGAGAAGCAGAAGAAGGAGAAGCAGAAGTAGAATCAGAAGAAACAGAAGAAGATGCAGAAGGAGAAGCAGGAGAAGCAGAAGCAGAAGGACAAACAGAAGTAGGAGAAGGAGAAGGAGAAGGAAGGGCAGCAGAAGCAATAGGAGAAGCAGAAGGAGAAGCAGAAGCAGAATGAGAAGCAAAAAGAGAAGCAGTAGAAGCAGAAAAACCAGGAGAAGCAGAAGGAAGAGAAGAAGAAGGAGAAGAAGAAGAAGAAGAAGAAGAAGAAGAAGAAGAAGAAGAAGAAGAAGAAGAAGAAGAAGAAGAAGAAGAAGAAGAAGAAGAAGAAGAAGGAGAAGGAGAAGGAGAAGCTTAAGGAGAACCATAAGGAAAAGCATAAGGAGAAGCATAAGGAGAAGCAGTAGATGCAGGAGAAGCAGAAGAAATAGAATAAGCAAAAGAAACAGAAGCAGAAGCAGTGGGAGAACAGAAGAAGGAGAAGGAGAAGGAGCAGCAGAAGGAGAAGCAGAAGCAGAAAGAGAAGCAGAAACAGAAGGAGAACAAAAGGAGAAGCAGGAGAATCAGAAGAAGCAGAAGTAGAAACAGAAAGAGAAGTAGAAGAAGGAGAAGCAGAAGTAGAATCAGAAGAAACAGAAGAAGAAGAAGAAGAAGAAGAAGAAGAAGAAGAAGAAGAAGAAGAAGAAGAAGAAGAAGAAGAAGAAGAAGAAGAAACAGAAGCAAAAGAAACTGAAGAAGGAGAAGAGCAGAAGCAGAAGCAGAAGGAAAAGCAGAAGCAGAAGGAGAAGCAGAAAGAGAAGCAGGAGAAGCTGAAGAAGCAGGAGAAGCAGAAGCAGAAGAAATAGGAGAAGCCGAAGAAGCAGAAGCAGAATCTGAAGCAGAAGGAGAAACAGAAGAAGCTCATTCTGAAGCAGAAGCAGAAGCAGAAGAAGAAGAAGAAGAAGAAGAAGAAGAAGAAGAAGAAGAAGAAGAAGAAGAAGAAGAAGAAGAAGAAGAAGAAGAAGAAGAAGAAGAAGAAGACGAAGAAGAAGAAGAAGAAGAAGGAACAGAAGAAGGAGAAGGAGCAGAAGGAAAAGCAGAAGCAGAAGGAGAAGCAGAAAGAGAAGCAGAAGAAGCAGAAGGAGCAGTAGCAGGAGAAGCAGAAGCAGAAGAAACAGGAGAAGTCGAAGAAGCAGAAGCAGAATCTGAAGCAGAATGA
>NW_012320927.1:0-1672 GCF_000151885.1 Dipodomys ordii
GAAGCAGAAGCAGAACTTGAAGATGATGGAGAAGCAGAAGAAGCAGAATTTGGAGAAGAAGGACATCCAGAAGGAGAAGCAGAAGGAGAAAGAGTAGGGATAAGCAGTAGGAGAAGCTCCAGGAGAAGCAGATGAATCAGTAAGATGCAGATGCAGTAACAGAAGATGCAGAAGATGCAGAAGCAGAAGGAGAATCAGAAGGAAACGCAGAAGAATGAGAAGGAGAAGGAGATACAGAAGGAAAAGCAGAATGAGAAGCAGAAGAAGGAGCAGGAGTTGGAAAAGCAGCTGGAGAAGCAGAAATAGCAGCAGAAGGAGAAGCAAGAGATGCAGAAACAGGAGAAGCAGAAGAAGAAGTATCAGGAGAAGGACAAGAAGCAGAAGCCGAAGGAGAAGCAGAAACAGAAGGAGAAGCAGAAAGAGAAGGAGGGGAAGCAGAAGAAGCAGAAGCAGGAGAAGCAGAAGCATAAGAATCCGAAGAAACAGAAGCAGAACCTGAAGCAGAAGGAGAAGCAGGAGAACCAGAAGAAGCAGAATCTGGAGAAGCAGAATGAGAAGCAGAAGCAGAAAGAGAATCAAAAGCAGAAGGAGAAGCAGAAGAAACAGAAGAAGTAGAAGCAGTAGCAGTTGTAGCTGAAGCAGAAGGAGAAGCTGAAGGAAAAGCAGAAGAAAAAGAAGGAGAAGGAGAAACAGAAGGAGAAGCAGAAGGAGAAGCAGAAAGAGAAGCAGGTAAAGCAGAAGAAGAAGAAGCAGAAGGAGAATCAGAGGAAGGAGAAGGAGAAGCAGAAGAAGATGCAGAAGGAGAAGCAGGAGAAGCAGAAGAAGCAGAAGCAGAAGGAGAAGCAGGAAAAGCAGAAGAAGCAGAAGCAAAAGAAGGAGAAGGAGAAGCAGAAGAAGAAGAAGGAGCATAAGGACAAGCACAAGCAGAAGGAGATGCAGAAGGAGAAGCAGGAGAAACAGAAGAAGCAGAAGCTGAAGGAGACGCAGAAGTAGGAGAAGGAGAAGGAGGAGAAGCAGAAGCAGAAGGAGAAGCAGAAGCGGAATGAGAAGCAGAAAGAAAAGCAGGAGATGCACAAGAAGCAGAAGCAGGAGAAGCCGAAAGAGAAGAAGCAGAAGAAGCAGAAACAGAAGCAGAAGTAGAAGCAGAAGCAGAAGGAGAAGCAGCAGAACAAGTAGAACCAGAAATTCAGGCAGGAGAAACAGAAGAAGCAGAAGCAGAAAGAGAAGCAAAAAGAGAAGCAGAAGGAGAAGTAGAAGAAGCAGCAGAAGGAGAAGCAGCAGAAGAAGCAGAAAAACAAGCAGGAGAAGCAGAAGCAAAAAGAGAAGTAGAAGCAGAAGAAGCAGAAGCAGAAGAAGAAGCAGTAGAAGCATAAGAAGCAGAAGCAGGAGAAGCAGAAGCAGAAGAAAAAGAAGAAGCATAAGAAGCAGAAGCAGAAGCAGAGGGAGAAACAGAAGAAGGAGAAGGAGCAGCAGAAAGTGAAGCAGAAGGAGATAGAGAAGCAGAAAGAGAAGCAGAAACAGAAGGAAAAGAGGAAGCATTAGTTGGAGAATCAGAAGAAGCAGAAGCAGAAAGAGAAGCAGAAGAAGGAGAAGGAGAATCAGAAGCAGAGGAAAGGAAGGAGAAGCAGAAGAAGCAGAACCGGGAGAAGCAGAAGAAGAAGAAGGAGAAGGA
>NW_012320928.1:0-1672 GCF_000151885.1 Dipodomys ordii
TCTGCTTCTCTTCTCATCATCTGCTTCTCCTTCTGCTCTGCTTCAATTTCCCGTTCTGCTTCTCATTCTGCTTCTGCGTCTTCTGCTCTTCTGCTTCTCCTGCTTCTGCTTCTCCTGCTTCTCCTACTTCTCGTGCTGCTTCTCCTTCTGCGTCTCTTTCTGCTTCTGCTTATCCTTTTGCTTCTCCTACTCCTAATCCTTCTCTTTCGCCTTCTCCGTCTTCTTCTTCTGCTTCTCCTGCTTCTTATGCTTCTCCTGCTTCTCTTTCTGCTTCTCCTTCTGCCTTTGCTTCTCCTTCTGCTTCTGCTTCTGCTCTTCTCCTTCTCCTGTTTCTTTTGCTTCTGCTTCTCCTGCTTCTTCTGCTTCTCCTGCTTCTCTTTCTGCTTCCCCTTCGCTTCTGCTTCTCCTTCTGCTTCTGCTTCTGCTCTTCTCCTTCTTCTGTTTCTTTTGCTTCTGTTTCTTCTGCTTCTTCTTCTTCTGTTTCTTCTGATTCTAATTCTGCTTCTGCTTCTTCTCCTCTTTCTGCTTCTACTTCTGCTTCTTCTGATTCTCCTGCTTCTCCTTCTTGTTCTCCTTCTGTTTCTGCTTCTGCTTCTCCTTCTGCTGCTCCTTCTGCTGCTCCTTCTCCTTCTCTTTCTTCTGCTTCTACCACTGCTTCTGCTTCTGCTTCTTTTGCTTATTCTTTTTCTTCTGCTTCTGCTTCTCCTGCTTCTGCTTCTACTGCTTCTCCTTATGCTTCTCCTTATGCTGCTGCTTCTTCTTCTTCTTCCTCTTCTTCTTCTTCTTTTTCTTCTCTTCTTCTTCTCTTTCTTCTGCGTCTGCTTTTCCTGCTTCTTCTGCTTCTACTGTGTATATTTCTGCTTCTCATTCTGCTTCTCCTTCTGCTTCTCCTATTGCTTCTGTTGCACTTCCTTCTCCTTCTCCTTCTCCTTCTTCTGCTTCTCCCACTGCTTCTGCTTCTGCTTCTTTTGCTTATTCTTTTTCTTCTGCTTCTGCTTCTTCTGCTTCTGCTACTCCTTCTTCTGCTTCTCCTTCTGATTCTCCTTCTATTTCTCTTTCTGCTGCTCCTTCTCCTTCTTCTGCTTCTCCCTCTGATTCTTCTTCTTATGCTTCTACTTCTTCTTCTTCTTCTCCTTCTCCTTCTTCTTCTTCTTCTTCTTCTTCTTCTTCTTCTTCTTCTTCTTCTTCTTCTTCTTCTTCTTCTTCTTCTGCTTCTTCTCCTTATGCTTCTCCTTCTTCTTCTTCTTCTTCTTCTTCTTCTTCTTCTTCTTCTTCTTCTTCTTCTTCTTCTTCTTCTTCTTCTTCTACATCTCTTACTTCTGCTTCTTCTTTTACTGCTTCTTCTGATTCTACTGCTTCTCTTTCTGCTTCTCTTTCTGCTTCTCTTTCTGCTTCTGCTACTCCTTCTTCTTTCTCCTATTGCTTCTGCGGCTCTTCCTTCTCCTTCTCCTACTACTACTTCTCCTACTGCATCTGCTACTTCTGCTTCTCCTGCTACTCCTTATGCATCTTCTTCTGCTTCTGCTTCTCCATCTGCTGCTTCTTCTGCTTCTGATTCTCCTTCTGCTTCTCCTTGTGCTTCTTCTGCTTCTCCTTCTGATTCTGCTACTGCTTTTCCTTCTGTTCTCCTTCTCCTTCTCGTCTTCAGCTATACTTTCTGCTTCTGCTGCAA
>NW_012320929.1:0-1672 GCF_000151885.1 Dipodomys ordii
TGAAGCTTATGGAGATGCAGAAGCTGATGGAGAAGCTGAGACCGATTTGTTGTAGAAGAAGGAGAAGTTGAAGAATCTGAAGAAGCAGAAGCTGAAGCTGATAGAGCAGCAGAAGAAGGAGAAGGAGAAGCAGATGGAGATGGATCTGCAGGAGAAGCAGAAGAAGCAGAAGCGGGAGAAGCTGAAGAAGAAGAATAAACAGAAGAAGGAGAAGGTGCTGAAGGAGAAGCAGAAGCATAAGGAGAAGCTGATTGAGAATCTGAAGAAGCAGTAGCAGGATATGCATAAGCATAAGAAACAGAAGAAGCCCAAGAACCAGAAGGAGAACCTGAAGCAGAAGGAGAAGCAGAAGCATCAGATTCTGGAAAAGCAGAAGCAGAAGAAACCGAACAAGCAGAAGAAGCAGAAGCAGAACGAGAAGCAGAAGAAGATGGAGAAAGAGAAGGATTAGGAGTAGGAGGAGCAGAAGCAGAATAAGAATAAGAAGCAGAAAGAGAAGCAGAGAAGCAGAAGAAGAAGCAGAAGGAGAAAACAGAAGAAGCAGAAGCAGGATAAGCAGAAGCAGAATGAGAAGCACAAGAAGGAGAAATTGAAGGAGAAGGAGAAGGAGACGGAGAAGCAGAAGGAGAAGTAGGAGAAGCAGAAGAAGAAGAAGCAGGAGAAGCAGAAACAGAAGAAGCAGAAGGAGAAGAGCAGAAGCAGAAGGAGAAGCAGAAGGAGAAGCAGAAGAAGCAGAAGCTGAAGCACAAGAAGAAGAAACAGAAAAAGCAAAAGAAGCAGAAGAAGAAGCAGCAGGAGAAGCAGAAGAAGAAGAAGGAGAAGGAGAAAGAGAAGGATTAGGAGTAGGAGAAACAGAAGGATAAGCAGAAGCAGAAAGAGAAGGAGAATGAGAAGGAGAAGCAGAAGAAGCAGAAGCAGGAGAAGCAGAAGCAGAAGAAACATAGGAAGGAGAAGAAGCAGAAGGAGAAACAGACACAGAAGGAAAAGCAGAAAGAGAAGCAGAAGAAGCAGCAGCAGGAGAAGCAGAAGCAGAAGAAGCCGAAGAAGCAGAAGCAGAACCTGAAGCAGAAGGAGAAGCAGGAGAAGCAGAAGAAGCAGAATCTGGAGAAGCAGAAGGAGAAGCAGAAGCAGAAAGAGAAGCAAAAGCAGAAGGAGAAGCAGAAGGGGAAGCAGAAGTAACAGAAGAAGCAGAGGCAGTAGCAGAAGAAGCAGAAGATGCAGAAGCAGAAGGAAAAGCAGAAGAACGAGAAGGAGAAGGAGTAGGAGAAACAGAAGGAGAAGCAGAAAGAGAAGCAGAAGAAGGAGCAGGAGAAGGAAAAGCAGCAGGAGAAGCAGAAAGAGCAGCAGAAGGAGAATCAGAAGCAGAAGCAGAAGTAGAAGCAGAAGAAGGAGAAGCATAAAGAGAAACAGAAGGAGAAGCAGGAGAAGCAGAAGCAGGAGAAGCAGAATCAAAAGAAATAGAAGAAGGATAAGAAGCAGAAGCAGAAAGAGAAGCAGAAACAGAAGGAGAAGCAGAAATAGAAGCAGAAGAAGCAGAAGAAGCAGAAGCAGAACCTGAAGCAGAAGGCGAAGCAGGAGAAGCAGAAGAAGCAGAATCTGGAGAAGAAGGAGAACCAGAAGGAAAAGCAGAAGCAGAAAGAGAAGCAAAAGCAGAAGGAGAAGCACAAAGAGA
>NW_012320930.1:0-1672 GCF_000151885.1 Dipodomys ordii
GAAGCAGAAACAGAAGGAAAAGCAGAAACAGAAAGAGGGGAAGCCGACGAAGCAGAAGCAGGAGAAGCAGAAGCATAAGAATCCGAAGAAGCAGAAGCAGAAGCAGAACCTGAAACAGAAGGAGAAGCAGAAGAAGCCGAATCTGGAGAAGCAGAATGAGAAGCTGAAGTAGAAGCAGAAGCAGAAAGAGAATCAAAAGCAGAAGGAGAAGCAGAAGAAACAGAAGAAGCAGAAGCAGTAGCAGTTGCAGCAGAAGCAGAAGGAGAAGCAGAAGGAAAAGCAGAAGAACGAGAAGGAGAAGGAGACACAGAAGGAGAAGCAGAAGGAGAAGCAGAAGGAGAAGCAGAAGAAGCAGAAGGAGAAGCAGAAGGAGAAACAGAAGCAGAAGAAGCAGCAGAAAGAGAAGCAGAAGCAGAAGAAGATGCAGAAGGAGAAGCATTAGAAGCAGAAGAAGCAGAAGCAGAAGGAGAAGTAGAAGAAGGAGAAGGAGAAGGAAGAGCCGCAGAAGCAATAGGAGAAGCAGAAAGAGAAGCAGAAGAAGAATGAGAAGCAGAAAGAGAAGCAGTAGAAGCAGAAGAAGCAGGAAAAGCAGAATCAGAAAAAAGGGAAGAAGTAGAAGACGAAGAAGAAGAAGAAGAAGCAGCAGCATAAGGAGAAGCATAAGGAGAAGCATAAGGAGAAGTATAAGGAGAAGCAGTAGAAGCAGAAGAAGCAGAAGCAGGAGAAGCAGAAGCAGAAGAAAAAGAATAAGCAAAAGAAGCAGAAGCAGAAGCAGTGGGAGAAGCAGAAGAAGGAGAAGGAGAAGGAGCAGCAGAAGGAGAAAGAGAAGCAGAAAGAGAAGCAGAAACAGAAGGAGAACATGAAGGAGAAGCAGGAGAATCAGAAGAAGCAGAAAGAGAAGGAGAAGAAGGAGAAGCAGAAGTAGAATCAGAAGAAACAGAAGAAGAAGAAGAAGAAGAAACAGAAGCGAAAGAAAAAGAAACAGAAGAAGGAGAAGAGCAGAAGCAGAAGCAGAAGGAGAAGCAGAAGCAGAAGGAGAAGCAGAAAGATAAGCAGGAGAAGCAGAAGAAGCAGGAGAAGCAGAAGCAGAAGAAACAGGAGAAGCCGAAGAAGCAGAAGCAGAATCTGAAGCAGAAGGAGAAACAGAAGAAGCACAACTGAAGCAGAAGCAGAAGAAACAGTAATAGTAGAATAAGCAGAAGCAGAAGCAGCAAGAGAAGCAGAAGAAAAAGAAGTCGGAGAAGGCGAGAGGGAAGGATTAGGAGTAGGAGAAGCAAAAGGATAAGCAGAAGCAGAAAGAGAGGCAGAAGGAAAAGCAGCACGAGAAGTAGGAGAAGCAGGAGAAGCAGAAGCAGGAGAAGCAGAAGAAACAGAAGACGCAGAAGCAGAATGAGAAGCAGAAGGAGTAATTAAACAGAACCAGAAGGAGAAGCAGAAGCAGAAGGAGAAGCAGAAGAAGGAGAAGGAGAATCAGAATGAGAAGCAGAAAGAGAAGCAGAACGAGAAGCAGGAGAAGCAGAAGCAGGAGAAGCAGAAGCAGAAGAAACAGAAGAAGGAGAAGAAGCAGAAGCAGAAGCAGAAACAGAAGGAAAAGCAAAAAGAGAAGCAGGAGAAGCAGAAGAAGCAGCACAGGAGAAGCAGAAGCAGAAGAAGCCAAAGAAGCAGAAGCAGA
>NW_012320931.1:0-1672 GCF_000151885.1 Dipodomys ordii
GTTGAATGAGAAGCAGTAGAAGCAGATTTTGCAGGAAAAGCAGAAGCTGATGAAAGAGAAGAAGAAGAAGACGAAGAAGAAGAAGCAAACGAGAAGCATATGGAGAAGCATAAGGAGAAGTATAAGGTGAAGCAGTAGAAGCAGAAGAAGCAGAAGTAGGAGAAACAGAAGCAGAAGAATTTGATAAGCTAAAGAAGCAGAAGCTGAAGCAGTGGGAGAAGCTGATGATGGAGAAGGAGAAGGAGCTGCAGATGGAGAAGCAGATGCAGAATGAGAAGCTTATTCAGAAGGAGAACAAAAAGGAGAAGGAGGAGAATCTTATGAAGCAGAAAGAGAAGGAGAAGAAGGAGAAGCAGAAGTAGAATCAGAAGAAACAGAAGAAGAAGAAGAAGAAGAAACAGAAGCAAAAGAAACAGAAGAAGGAGAAGAGCAGAAGCAGAAGCAGAAGGAGAAGCAGAAGCAGGAGAAGCTGAAAGAGAAGCTGGAGAAGCAGAAGAAGCAGGAGAAGCAGAAGCAGAAGAAACAGGAGAATGAGAAGCAGAAGGAGAATCTGAAGCAGAAGGAGAAACAGAAGAAGCACAATCTGAAGCAGAAGCAGAAGAAACAGAAATAGTAGAATAAGCAGAAGCAGAAGCACCAGGACAAGCAGAAGAACAAGAAGGGGAAGGCGAAAGAGAATGATTAGGAGTAGGAGAAGCAAAAGGATAAGCTGAAGCAGAAAGAGACGCGGAAGGAAAAGCAGCACGAGAAGTAAGAGAAGCAGAAGAAGCAGAAGGAGAAGCAGAAGAAACAGCAGAAAGAGAAGCAGAAGCAGAAGAAGATGCAGAAGGAGAAGCAGGATAAGCAGAAGAAGCAGAAGCAGAAGGAGAAGTAGAAGAAGGAGAAGGAGAAGGAAGAGCCGCAGAAGCAATAGGAGAAGCAGAAAGAGAAGCAGAAGCAGAATGAGAAGCAGAAAGAGAGGCAGTAGAAGCAGAAGAAGCAGGAAAAGCAGAAGCAGAAGAAAGAGAAGAAGACGAAGAAGAAGAAGAAAGATAAGGAGAAGCATAAGGAGAAGCATAAGGAGAAGTATAAGGAGAAGCAGTAGAAGCAGAAGAAGCAGAAGCAGGAGAAACAGAAGCAGAAGAGAAAGAATAAGCAAAAGAAGCAGAAGCAGAAGCAGTGGGAGAAGCAGAAGAAGGAGAAGGAGAAGGAGCAGCAGAAGGAGAAGCAGAAGCAGAAAGAGAAGCAGAAACAGAAGGAGAACAAGAAGGAGAAGGAGGAGAATCAGAAGAAGCAGAAAGAGAAGGAGAAGAAGGAGAAGCAGAAGTAGAATCAGAAGAAACAGAAGAAGCAGAAGAAACAGAAGCAAAAGAAACAGAAGAAGGAGAAGAGCAGAAGCAGAAGCAGAAGGACAAGCAGAAGCAGGAGAAGCAGAAAGAGAAGCAGGAGAAGCAGAAGAAGCAGGAGAAGCAGAAGCACAAGAAACAGGAGAAGCCGAAGAAGCAGAAGCAGACTCTGAAGCAGAAGGAGAAACAGAAGATGCACAATCTGAAGCAGAAGCAGAAGAAACAGAAATAGTAGAATAAGCAGAAGCAGAAGCACCAGGACAAGCAGAAGATCAAGAAGGGGAACGCGAAAGAGAATGATTACGAGTAGGAGAAGCAAATGGATAAGCTGAAGCAGAAAGAGACGC
>NW_012320932.1:0-1672 GCF_000151885.1 Dipodomys ordii
TTAATATTCCAACTTAAACAACTTCAAATTTTAATCGATGTAAAATATGCAAACCACTGGAATAAACATTTTGGTTTGGGGTGACCTCGGAGCATAAAAAAAACCTCCGAAGGACTAACATTAAGACCAACTAGTCCAAATTATAAATGTCCAAATATTGACCCAGAAATAATTCTGATCAATGAACCAAGTTACCCTAGAGATAACAGCGCAATCTTGTTAAAGAGTTCATATCGACAATAAGGTTTACGACCTCGATGTTGGATCAGGACATCCCAATGGTGCAGCAGCTATTAAAGGTTCGTTTGTTCAACGATTAAAGTCCTACGTGATCTGAGTTCAGACCGGAGCAATCCAGGTCGGTTTCTATCTATTTACCTATTTCTCCTAGTACGAAAGGACCAGAGAAATGAGGCCAACTTTACAAAAGCGCCTTAATACTTAATAAATGATATTATATCAACTTACAAAGTAACTTAACTCACTCAATTACATCCCGACATTAGGGATTGTTAAGATGGCAGAGCCAGGTAATTGCATAAGATTTAAAACTTTATAACCAGAGGTTCAACTCCTCTTCTTAACACAATGTTTATTATAAATTTCCTAACACTTATAATTCCAATTCTCCTAGCCATAGCTTTCCTAACATTAGTAGAACGAAAAATCCTAGGCTATATACAATTACGTAAGGGACCCAACGTAGTAGGCCCATACGGAATCCTCCAGCCATTTGCCGATGCATTAAAACTTTTTATTAAAGAACCAATACGACCTGCAACCTCTTCCATCTTTCTATTCGCAATCGCCCCTACCCTCGCTTTAGCTCTGGCCCTTTCTTTATGAATCCCACTTACACTACCTCAACCACTAATCAATATAAACATGGGATTCTTATCATCCTAGCAATCTCCAGTATGTCAGTTTATTCAATTCTATGATCAGGCTGAGCATCTAATTCAAAATATTCACTATTCGGCTCACTCCGAGCTATAGCGCAAACTATCTCCTACGAAGTATGCCTAGCTATTATTCTCTTATCAATTATATTAATTAGTGGCTCATTCTCTATATCATCTTTATCATCATCTCAAGAACAAATATGAATAATCTTACCAGCATGGCCACTAGCTATAATATGATTTATTTCAACTTTAGCAGAAACAAACCGAGCCCCTTTTGACCTTACTGAAGGCGAATCAGAATTAGTTTCAGGATTCAACGTAGAGTACGCAGGAGGACCATTTGCCCTATTTTTTATAGCCGAATACATAAACATTATCCTTATAAACGCCCTAACTACCATATTATTCTTTGGACCCACATATAATCCCATAACACCAGAACTATCTTCATGTAACTTTGCCATTAAAACTCTTATCCTATCCTCAGTCTTTCTATGAATCCGAGCATCCTACCCACGATTCCGTTATGATCAACTTATACACCTACTATGAAAAAATTTTCTACCACTAACACTAGCATTATGTATATGATATATTGCAATCCCAATCTCCACTGCAAGCATCCCACCTATACTATAGAAATATGTCTGATAAAAGAGCTACTTTGATAGAGTAAAACATAGAGGTGAAAACCCTCTTATTTCTAGGACCTTAGGACTTGAACCTATCTTGAGAATCCAAATTTCTCCGTGCTACCAATACACTGA
>NW_012320933.1:0-1672 GCF_000151885.1 Dipodomys ordii
GTCCATTCATTCCTAGCGAAAGCCATGCCATAAATGCCCAAGGCCAAAGCCCCTGTCCTTGTGTTTACGCTCCGGGCCAGGGCTGGTCCCCAGCAGCTAGCTTCCCTAGCGCTTCGTTAGAGTAGTAGCCCTTTGTTTGCTCTGCTATATCTTTCCATAGGTTTTCCGAGTTTTTATTTTGTTTAGGTCAATTGTCAACATTGAACTCCGGGCCTTGAATGCTGTCCATGAGCTGTATTGTTCAAGGCTAACACTTTACCACATTGAGCCACAGCTCCATTTCCAGTTTTTTGGTAGTTCATTAGAGATAAGAGTATCAGACTTTCCTGCCCAGGCTGGCTTTGAACCTCAATCCTTAAATCTCAGCCTTCTGAGTAGCTATGATCGCAGGCGTGAGTCACCAGCGCCCGGCTTCTTTGTGTTAAGTTAGTGATGATCAAGGAAGAGCCCCACTCGCGTGAGCACGGGAGGAACAGGCACGGGAGGAGCAGGCAGGGCTCTCATCAGCCTCCTGCCCACAAAGCCCCTCCCCCGTGGGCTCAGGCGGCGGTGTGAGCCGAATGTGCAGGGCAGGATGGGGAGCTGGGGGCCCTGGAGCCTCGCCCACGCAGCGTTGGCCACCATGACAGTGGGGAGCTCTGTGTTCCCGTGGGAAATGCGTCTGGAAGGGCTTTACACGTGGCTCTACCTTTCCCTGCACCTTTTCTGTTTTGAAATGGAGATCCACCCGCCCCCCCCCCCGCCTTCAGGCTTCCCTGGAGTCCTGCTCCTAATTATCTCTTTAATATCTCTTTATCTTCCAGCCCCTGCTTCCTGACCGGATGGTGATATCTGAAGCACTCAGCGGCAACCAGACAGCCAGAAGGGAACTCGAGCCATCCATGCAGGTGGCGTAACCGTCCATCCTCACCCCCCCACCCCCGCAGGCGATTACTCGACCACGACCACGACCTCCGACCCCCCCCCTGCACCAAAATCTACAACCCAACCCTCGGAACAAAATAAAACAAATTTGCTTGAATCTCACGCTGCCTTTTGTTTGTAATTGACGCAATAGGCGAAGGGGAGGGATCTCATTTCTGGAGCCTGACGGGGGGGAAGGGGGAGGGGGCGGGGGAATTGGAGAGGAGAGAAGAGGGGGCAGAGGGCATCTCAGTGTATCTGTGTGTGTGCGTGCGTGCATCTTTGAGGAAACTCAAAGATCGGACGCGACAGAGCATGTATGTAGTCCAGCCGGACCAATTCACCACGTCTCTGTCTCTTGTCGCTCTGTTTATGTTTCGCTATTTCTCTCTCTGTGTCTCTCTTTGTCTCTGTCTGTCTGTCTGTCTATCTGTCTGTCTGTCTGTCTGTCTCTCTCTCTCTCTCTTTCTCGTTTGAATTCTCTCTCCCGCCCGCCCGCCCGCACTCCCTCCCTCCTTTTCCTCTCGACTTGCCAGTCAATCCTGGGGCTTGAGCTACTGTACTGGCGCTCCAACACACAATGGTCCCACTCCGAGCCTGCCTGCCTGCCTGCCTGCCTATGCATGGGCCCCATACTCCAACGAGGCACATCATCATCCCCACCCCACCCCTTCTCGGAAAAGAAGGCAGTCTCTCTCGGGGCCAGCCAGCCTGGGCCGGTTTTCTCAGTCAGTCAGTGCGTGGTTTGTTTGTTCTTTTTTTCCCCCCA
>NW_012320934.1:0-1672 GCF_000151885.1 Dipodomys ordii
TCAAGCGGGACACAGCGGGACACATGCTGGGGACAAAGCGGGGGACAGCAGGTTATTACACAGCGGGACACAGGGGGACACAGCGGGACACAGAGGGGACACAGCGGGACACAGCGGGGGTCATACCGAGGACACAGCCGGACACAGGAGTACAAAGCGGGGACACAGCGGTACACAGCGGGACACAGCGGGGACACAGCGGGGACATAGCATGTGACAGCAGGGAGACACAGCAGGATACAGTGGGACACAGCGGGGACACAGTGGGACACAGCGGGGGACACAGCGGGGACACAGCGGGGACACAGCGGTACACAGTGGGACACAGCGGGGACACAGCGGGACACAGCTGGACACACCGCGAGACACAACGGGACACAGCTGGGGACAGAGAGGGAAACAGCGTGGGGCAAAGCGGGAGATACAGTGGGACACAGCGGGGGACACTGCAGGATACTGGGGGACACAGTGGGGACAGAGAGGGACACAGCGGGGACACAGCGGAGGACACAGCGGGGGACAAAGTGAGACACCACGGGAACAGCGGGACAAATCGTGTACTCTACAGGGACACAGCGGGGACACAGGAAGGACACAGCGGGGGGACACAGCCGGACACAGCAGGACACAGTGGGGACACAGCGGGACACAGCGGAGACACAGCGGGGACACAGCAGGACACAGTAGGACACAGCGGGACACAGTGGGACTCAGTGGGGGAAACAGCGGGACACAGCGGGGGATATAGAGGCGGACACAGGGGGACACAGCGGGGACACAGGGAGAAATAGCAGGGGTCATAGCGAGGACACAAAGGGACACAGGAGGACAAAGCGGTGACACAGCGGGGACACAGCGTGGGACACAGTGGGACACAGCAGGGGACACAGTGGGACAAAGTAGGGGAAACAGCGGGACACAGCGCGACACAGCGGGGACACAGCAGGGGACACAGAGAGGACACATCGGGACACCGGTGGACACAGCAGGGACAGCGGGGACACAGCGGTACACAGAGGGACACAGTGTGGACACAGCGGGACACAGCTGGACACAGCGGGAGACACAAAGGGTCACAGCGGGGGACAGAGCGGGACACAGCGGGGGACAAAGCAGGAGACACAGCGGGACACAGCAGGGGAGACAGCGGGACACTGCGGGACACAGTGGGGACAGAGCGGGACACAGCGGGGAAACAGCGGAGAACACAGCGGGGGCAAAGCGAGACACCACAGGACACAGTGGGACACAGCGGGGACACAGCGGGGACACAGCTGGGACACAGTAGGGACACAGCAAGGACACAGCAGGGGACACAGCGGGACACAGCGGGACACAGCGGGGACATAGCGGGACACAGCGGGGGACACAGTGGGACACAGTGGGACACAGCGGGACACAGTGGGACTCAGCGAGGGACACAGCGGGACACAGGGGGGGACATAGAGGCTGACACAGGGGGACATAGCGGGACACAGCAGGGTCATAGTGGTGGACACAGAAGGGAAAAGATCAGGTAAGTTGATGTAAGGTGAAATGAACCCCAGTATTAGGAATCAAATGTTTTTTTCTTTCTTGGTATTGTTTCTAACATATTTATAAGATATTTCTTTGTTGCTTAGTAAACTTCTGTCCACACAAAAGTGATTTCTACATTCTTCAGCAAAAGTGA
>NW_012320935.1:0-1671 GCF_000151885.1 Dipodomys ordii
CTTCTTCTTCTGCTTCTGCTTCTCCTTCTGCTTCTGCTTCTGCTTCAATTTCTCATTCTGTTTCTCATTCTGCTTCTGCGTCTTCTGTTTTTTCTGTTTCTCCTGCTTCTGCTTCTCCTGCTTCTCCTACTTCTCGTGCTGGTTCTCCTTCTGCGTCTCTTTCTGCTTATGCTTATCCTTTTGCTTCTCCTACTCCTAATCCTTCTCTTTCGCCTTCTCCTTCTCCTTCTTCTGCTTCTCCTGCTTCTCCTTCTGCATCTTCTTCTGCTTCTGCTTCTCCTTCTGCTGATTCTTGTGCTTCTGCTTCTCCTTCTTTTGCTTCTCCCTCTGATTCTGCTTCTTATGCTTCTTCTTTTTCTTCTGCTTCTGCTTCTCCTGCTTCTGCTTCTCCTGCTTGTACTGCTTCTCCTTATCCTTCTCCTTCTCCTTTTTCTTCTTCTTCTTCTTCTTCTTCTTCTTCTTCTTCTTCTTCTTCTTCTTCTTCTTCTTCTTCTTCTTCTCTTTCTGCTGCTTCTGCTTTTCCTGCGTCTTCTGCTTCTAGTGCTTCTCTTTCTGCTCCTCTTCTGCTTCTGCTTCTTGTCCTTCTCCTGTTTCTTCTGCTTCTCCTGCTTCTGCTTCTTCTGCTTTTCCTGCTTCTATTTCTGCTTCTCCTTCTGCTTCTGCTCCTCCTTCTGCTTCTGCTCCTTCTATTTCTTCTGTTTCTTCTTCTTCTGCTTCTCCCGCTCTGCTTCTTCTGCTTCTCCTGCTTCTCGTTCTGCTTCTCTTCGTTGGCTTCTCTTTCTACTTCTCCTTCTGCTTCTTCTGATTCTGCTTCTTCTCCTTCTGCTTCTCCTTCTGCTTCTGCTTCTTCTGCTTCTCCTGCTACTCCTTCTGCATCTCCTTCTGCTTGTGCTTTTCCTTCTGCTTCTTCTTCTGCTTCTGCTTCTCCTTCTTCTGCTTCTCCGTCTGTTTCTGCTTCTTCTGTTTTTCCTGCTTCTCCTGCTTCTCATTCTTCTTCTCCTTCTGTTTCTCCTTGTCGTTATTCTGCTATTCCTTCTGCTTCTCTATCTGCTTCTGCGTCTTCAACTTCTTCTGCTACTGCTTCTGCTTCTGCTTCTTCTGTTTCTTCTGCTTCTCTTTCTGCTTCTCCTTCTGCTTTTGCTTCTCTTTCTGCTTCTGCTTCTCCTTCTGGTTCTCCTTCTTCTCCAGATTCTGCTTCTTCTGCTTCTCCTTCTGCTTCAGGTTCTGCTTCTGCTTCTTCTGCTTCTATTTCTGCTTCTCCTTCTGTTTCTGCTTCTCTTTCTGCTTCTGCTTCTTATCCTTCTTCTATTTCTTTTGATTCTGCTTCTCCTGCTTCTGCTTCTCCTTCTGTTTCTCCTTATGCTTCTCCTTCTGCTTCTCCTTCTTCTGCTTCTACTTCTGCTTCTGCTTCTCCTTCTGCTTCTCCTTCTGCATCTTCTTCTGTTTCAATTTCTCCTTCTTCTGCTTTTCATTCTGCTTCTGCTTCTCCTGCTTCTGCTTCTTCTGCTTCTCCTGCTTCTCCTTCTGCTTCTCTTTCTGCTTCTGCTTATCCTTCTGTTTCTCCTACTCCTAATCCTTCTCTTTCTCCTTCTCCTTCTTCTTCTGCTTCTCCTGCTGCTTCTTCTTCTGCTTATTCTGCTTTTTCTGTTTCTTCTGTTTCTGCTTCTCCTG
>NW_012320936.1:0-1671 GCF_000151885.1 Dipodomys ordii
TTTCTTCTTCTTCTGCTTCTCCCGCTTCTGCTTCTTCTGCTTCTCCTGCTTGTCCTTCTCCTTCTGCTTCTCCTTCTCCTTCTTCTCCTTCTCTTTCTGCTTCTGCTTCTGCTTCTTCTGATTCTCCAACTTCTCCTTCTTCTTCTCCTTCTGTTTCTGCTTCTCTTTCTGCTTCTGCATCTCCTTCTGCTTCACATTCTGCTGACTTTCTCCTTCTTCTGTTTCTCCCTCTGCTTCTGCTTCTTATGCTTCTTCTTTATCTTCTGCTTCTGCTTCTCCTGCTTCTGCTTCTTATGCTTCTACTGCTTCTTCTTCTGCTTCTGCTTCTTCTGCTTCTACTTCTCTTTGTGCTTCTGCTTCTCCTGCTTGTTTTTCTGTTTCTTCTGCTGCTTCTCCTTCTGCTGCTTCTTCTACTTCTCCTTCTCCTTCTCTTTTTGCTTCGCCTTCTGCTTCTGCTTCTTCTGTTTATCTTGCCTGAATTTCTGATTCTACTTCTTCTGCTGCTTCTCCTTCTGCTTCTGCTTCTACTTCTGATTCTGATTCTGCTTCTTCTGCTTCTTCTCTTTCGGCCTCTCTTGCTTCTGCTTCTTGTGCTTCTCCTGCTTCTCTTTCTGCTTCTCATTCCGCTTCTGCTTCTCCTTCTGCTTCTGCTTCTCCTCCTTCTCCTTCTCCTACATCTGCTTCCCCTTTATCTTCTGCTTCTTCTGCTTCTCCTTCTGTATCTTCTTCTGCTTCTGCTTCTCCTTCTTCTGCTTCTCCTTCTTATTCTCCTACTGCTTCTCCTTCTGTTTCTCCTTCTCCTTCTTGTACTTCTGCTTTTCCTTCTGCTTCTCGTTCTGCTTCTGCTACAACTGCTACTGCTTCTACTTCTTCTGTTTCTTCTGCTTCTCCTTGTGCTTTTGATTCTCTTTCTGCTTCTGCTTCTCCTTCTGCTTCTCCTTCTGCTTCTCCAGATTCTGCTTCTTCTGCTTCTGCTTCTTCTCCTTCTTCTGTTTCTTCTGTTTCTGCTTCTCCTGCTTCTGCTTCTCTTGCTTCTCGTTCTGCATCTCCTTCTCCTTCTCCTTCTTCTGCTTCTCCTTCTGCTTCTGCTTCTCCTTCTGCTTCTGCTTCTGCTCTTCTTTTTCTTCTGTTTCTTATGCTTCTGTATCTTCTGCTTCTTCTTCTTCTGTTTCTTCTGATTCTACTTCTCCTCTTTCTGCTTCTACTTCTGCTTCTTCTGATTCTCCTGCTTCTCCTTATTTTTCTCCTTCTTATTCTGCTTCTCTTTCTGCTTCTGCATCTCCTTCTGCTGCTCCTTCTCATTTTTCCTTCTTCTCCTTCTCCCACTGCTTCTGCTTCTGCTTCTTTTGCTTCTCCTGCTTCTCTTTCTCCTTCTTCTGCTTCTGCTTCTCCTTCTGCTTCTGCTTCTGCTTTTCTCCTTCTTCTGTTTCTTTTGCTTCTGATTCTTCTGCTTCTTCTTCTTCTGTTTCTACTTCTGCTTCTCCTTCTTCTCCATCTCTTTCTGCTTCTACTTCTGCTTCTTCTGATTTAACTGCTTCTCTTTCTTGTTCTCCTTCTGTTACAGCTTCTCTTTCTGCTTCTGATACTCCTTCTACTGCTCCTTCTCCTTCTCCTATTTCTAGCCTCTCCCACTGCTTCTGTTACTGCTTCTTTTAGCTTATTCTTTTTCTC
>NW_012320937.1:0-1671 GCF_000151885.1 Dipodomys ordii
ACAGCGGGACACAGCGGGGGACACAGCGGGACACAGTGGGGACACAGCGGGACACACCGGGACACAGCGGGGGACACAGCGGAACACAGCGTGGGACACAGCGAGGACACAGCAGGACACAGCGGGACACAGCGGCGAAACAGCAGGGACACAGCAGGGACACAGCGGGGACACAGCAGGGGACACAGCGGGACACAGGGACACAGTGAACACAGCGAGGACCCAGCGGGACCCAGCAGGACACAGCGTCGATACAGCGGGGACACAGCAGAACACAGCGGGGTACACAGCTGGGGACACAAAGGGACACAGCGGGGGACACAGCGAGGACACAGCGGGACACAGCGGGGGACACAGCGAGGACACAGCGGGCGACACAGCGGGGGACACTGCGGGACACAGTGGGGAACACAGCGAGGACACAGCGGGACACAGCGGGACACAGCGTCGATACAGCGGGGATACAGCGTTACACAGCGTGGTACACATCTTTGGACACAACGGGACACAGTGGGGGCACAGCAGGACACAGTGGGACACAGCGAGGACACAGGGTGACACAGCGGGACACAGCTGGACACAGCAAGAACACAGCAGTAGACAGAGCGGGACACAGTGGGACAAAGCGAAGACAAATCATGAGATACAGCGGGGGACAGAGCTGGAGACAACGGGGGACACAGGGAGGACACAGCAGGGCACAGCGGCACAGCGGCACACAGCAGGGTACAGAGCGGGACACAGCGGGACACAGCGGGGAACACAGCGAGGACACAGCGGGACACAGTGGGACACAGCGAGGACAAATCGTGAGACGAAGCGGGGGAGAGAGCGGGAGACAGCGGGGGACACAGCGAGGACGCAGCGGGACACAGCGGGGGACCCAGCGAGGACAAAGCGGGACACAGCGGGGTACCCAGCGAGGACACAGCGGGACACAGCGGGGGACACAGCGGGACACAAGGTAGGACCCAGCGAGGACACAGCGGGACACAGCGGGGGACACAGCGAGGACACAGCGGGGGACACAGCGGGGGACACTGCGGGACACAGTGGGGAACACAGCGAGGACACAGCGGGACACAGCGGGACACAGCAGGAACACAGCAGTAGACACAGCGGGAAACAGCAGGGGACACAGCGGGACACAGCGGGGGACACAGGGAGGACAGAGCGGGACACAGCGGGGACACAGCGGGGACTCAGTGGGGGACACAGCGGGGGACAAAGCGGGACACCACGGGACACAGCGGGAAACAGCGGTGACCCTGCGGGGACACAGCGGGACACAGCGGGGGACACAGCAAGGACACAGCGGGACACAGCAGGGGACACAGCGAGGACACAGCGGGGGACACATCGGGGGACACTGCGAGACACAGCGGGGAACACAGCGAGGACACAGCAGGACCCAGAGGGACACAGCGTCGATACAGCGGGGACACAGCGTTACACAGTGGGGTACACAGCTGTGGACACAACGGGACACAGTGGGGGCACAGCGGGACACAGCAGAACACAGTGGGACAAAGCGGGGACAAAGCATGAGACACAGCGGGGGACAGAGCGGGAGACAGCGGGGGACACAGCGAGGACACAGCGGGACACAGAGGGGGAAACAGCGGGACACAGCGGTGGACAAAGCGGGACAGAGCGGGGGACACAGCGGGA
>NW_012320938.1:0-1671 GCF_000151885.1 Dipodomys ordii
TGGTCCACACTGGGGCACCCTGGTGGGGACCATCGTGAGGCCGAAGGGGGATCCTTCGGGGATACAGTGTGAGATAGCGGCACACTTCGGGGGAGCGCAGAGGAACGCCGTGTGTGACATTAGTGAGGCACACATCGGGACACAGCGGGACACAGCGGGGACACAGCAGGGACACAGCAGGGACACAGTGGGACACAGTGGTGGCACAGTGGGACACAGCGGGACACAGTGGGACACAGCTGGGACAAAGCATGAGACACAGCGGGGGACAGAAAGGGAGACAGCAGTGTACTCAGCGAGGAAACAGCGGGACACAGCGGTGACACAGCGGGGACTCAGCGGGGGACACAGTGGGACACAGCGGGGGACACAGCAGGACACAGCGGGGGACACTGCGGGACACAGCGGGGGACACTGCGGGCCACAGTGTGGGACAGAGCGTGGGACACAGCGAGACACAGCGGGGACAAACTGGGACACCACGGGACACAGTGGGACAAAGCGGGACACAGCGGGGACAGTGCGGGAACATAGCGGGACACAGCGGGGTACACAGCGGGACACAGCAGGACACAGCGGGACCCAGCGGGACACAGCGTCGATACAGCCGGGACACAGCGTTACACAGCAGGGTACACAGTTGGGGACACAGCGGGTCACAGTGGGGCAAACAGCGGGACCCAGCGGGACACAGCGTCGATACAGCGGGCACACAGCGGGACTCAGCGGGGTACACAGCTGGGGACACAATGGGACACAGCAGGGGACACAGCGAGGACAGAGCGGAACACAGCGGGACACAGCTTGGGACACAGCGGGGACACAGCGGGACACAGCGGGGGACAGAGCGAGGACACAGCGGGATAGAGCAGGACACAGCGTGGGACAAAGTGGGAGACAGCGGGGGACACAGCGGGAAGCAGCGGGGGACACTGCGGGACACACTGTGGGACAGAGCATGGGACACATCGAGACACAGCGGGGACAAAGCTGGACACAGCGGGGTACACAGAGGGACACAGCAGGGACACAGAGGGAAACAGTGTGACACAAAAGGACACAGCTGGACACAACGGGGTACACAGCGGGACACAGCGGGCACACAGCGGGGACACAGCGGGACAAAGCGGGACACAGTGGGGACAGAGCGGGACACAGTCGGACACAACGGGACACAGCAGGGGACACAGCTGGACACAGCGCGGGACACAGCGAGGACACAGCGGGACACAGCGGGGGACACAGCGAGGACACAGCGGTGGACACAACGGGGACACAGCGGGACACAGCGGGGAACACAGCGAGGACACAGCGGGAAACAGCGGGACACAGCGTCGAAACAGAGGGGACTCAGCGGGGGACACAGCGGGGGACACAGCGGGGGACAAAGTGGGACACCACGGGACACAGTGTGACACAGCGGGACACAGCGGGGACACTGCGGAGACACAGCAGGACAAAGCGGGGGACATAGCGGGACACAGCGGAACACAGCGGGGGACACAGCGGGGTACAGCTGAGACAGAGATGGGCCACAGCGGGACCCAGCGGTGACACAGCTGAACACGGCGGGGTACACAGCGGGACACAGCGGGCACACAGCTGGGGACACAGCGGGGACAAAGTGAGACACCCCGGGACACAGCGAGGACACAGCGGGAAACAGCGGAA
>NW_012320939.1:0-1671 GCF_000151885.1 Dipodomys ordii
GCAAAAGAAGCAGAAACAGAAGCAGTGGGAGAGGCAGAAAAAGGAGGAGGAGAAGGAGCAGTAGAAGGAGAATCAGAAGCAGAAAGAGAAGCAGAAACAGAAGGAGAACAAGAAAGAGAAGGAGGAAAATCAGAAGAAGCAGAAGTAGAAGCAGAAACAGAAGGAGAAGCAGAAGTAGAAACAGAAGAAGAAGAAGCAGAAGAATCAGAAGCAAAAGAAACAGAAGAAGGAGAAGAGCAGAAGCAGAAGCAGAAGGAGAAGCAGAAGCAGAAGGAGAAGGAGAAAGAGAAGCAGGAGAAGCAAAAGAAGCAGAAGCAGAAGCAGTGGGAGAAGGAGAAGAAGGAAAAGGAGAAGGAGCAGCAGAAGGAGAAGCAGAAGCAGAAAGAGAAGCAGAAAAAGAAGGAGAAAAATAAGGAGAAGCAGGAGAATCAGAAGAAGCAGAAGTAGAAGCAGAAAGAGGAGAAGTAGAATCAGAAGAAACAGAAGAAGAAGAAGCAGAAGAAACAGAAGCATAAGAAACAGAATAAAAAGAAGAGCAGAAGCAGAAGCAGAAGGAGAAGCAGAAGAAGGAGAAGGAGAAGGAGAAGCAGAACGAGAAGCAAGAGAAGCAGAAGCAGGAGAAGCAGAAACAGAAGAAACAGAAGAAGGAGAAGAAGCAGAAGCAGAAGAAGCAGAATCTGGAGAAGCAGAAGGAGAAGCAGAAGCAGAAAGACAATCAAAAGCAGAAGGAGAAGCAGAAGAAACAGAAGAAGTAGAAGCAGTAGCAGTTGTAGCATAAGCAGAACGAGAAGCAGAAGGAAAAGCAGAAGAACAAAAAGGAGAAGGAGAAACAGAAGGAGAAACAGAAGGAAAAGCAGAAGGAGAAGCAGAAAGAGAAGCATGTAAAGCTGAAGAACAAGAAGCAGAAGGAGAATCAGAAGGAGAAGCAGAAGAAGGAGAAGGAGAAGCAGAAGCAGAAGAAGATGCAGAAGGAGAAGCAGGAGAAGCAGAAGCAGAAGGAGAAGCAGTAAAAGCAGAAGAAGCAGAAGCAAAAGGAGAAGCAAAAGAAGGAGAAGGAGAAGTAGAGGCAGAAGAAGAAGCATAAGGAGAAGCACAAGCAGAAGGAGATGCAGAAGGAGAAGCAGAAGTAGGAGAAGGAGAAGGAGGATTAGCAGAAGCAGAAGGAGAAGCAGAAGCGGAATGAGAAGCAGAAAGAGAAGCAGGAGAAGCACAAGAAGCAGAAGCAGGAGAAGCCGAAAGAGAAGAAGCAGAAGAAGCAGAATCAGAAGCAGAAGTAGAAGCAGAAGCAGAAGAAGAAGCAGCAGAAGAAGTAGAACCAGAAATTCAGGCAGGAGAAACAGAAGAAGCAGAAGCAGAAGGCGAAGCAAAAAGAGAAGGAGAAGGAGAAGTAGAAGAAGCAGCAGAAGAAGCAGAAAAACAAGCAGGAGAAGCAGAAGCACAAAGAGAAGTAGAAGTAGAAGAAGCAGAAGCAGAAGAAGCAGTAGAAGCACAAGAAGCAGAAGCAGGAGAAGCAGAAGCAGAAGCTAAAGAAGAAGCATAAGAAGCAGAAGCAGAGGGAGAAACAGAAGAAGGAGAAAGAGCAGCAGAATGTGAAGGAGAAGGAGATGCAGAAGCAGAAAGAGAAGCAGAAACAAAA
The DNA here is from genome assembly GCF_000151885.1 of Dipodomys ordii. Lineage (NCBI taxonomy): Eukaryota > Metazoa > Chordata > Mammalia > Rodentia > Heteromyidae > Dipodomys > Dipodomys ordii. The sequence continues at coordinate 1,637 of NW_012320939.1, forward strand.
GGAGAAGAAGAAGGAGAAGTTGGAGAATCAGAAGA
>NW_012320940.1:0-1671 GCF_000151885.1 Dipodomys ordii
TCAAGAAACCCAAGGAGGACTAGGAGAATCCTGCCAGCTTTGGAGGGGCAAGAAACTTGCTCTCACTCAAGACCCAGTGACATAGTGTATCCGGGGAAGAACGGATTCCAGTTTTTCAGATGTTAGAACCCCATAAGTAAACAGCCCAGTATTTGCTTATGGACTAAGAATATATTAGCGTGTACTTCACAATTATCTAAAAAAAGCTAAATGTGCCTAAATAGTTGGGTACTGTATTATTTAGAGAGTAGAGACAGGCAATGTACATTCCATACAGATGCATTTTTTTTTTTTGCCTTTTAAATGAGTTGGTTTACTTTCAAGATGATACAGAATGCAAGAGTAGAACAAAGAGCAGACTCTGGCAGGAACCTACGCTGGGTTTACTTGAAATTTACAGCTGAGATAGCAATGGCTGACACAATGGCTGACAAACTAGAGACTGAGCCACTGTAGGATTTTTTTTTAAAGGTTGTTCTTAATGTTCAGAGTCCTAGACAAAACTTCATTCTACCTATAGGTAGCAGAAATGTTATGACAGGAAATCCAGATGTTGAATGGGAATGGAATCAAGGGTCACCATTATCTCAGGTACAAGGAACAGCTTACTTTTTGCCAGATTTCATAATTCCACCTATGGCGAGGGGCCCCTTCCCCGCGGCCTTTGCTTTCAGCTCCTCGAGTTTCTTCTGCTCCTCTTTCTGTTTCTGCTTGAAGGCCTTGTCTTCCTCATCCATCTCCTTGGCCTGCTTCTTGGGCTGCTTCAGGGGCTTCTTCTTGCCACCTTCGCGGCCGGACATGATGCCAGCCGTGCCTTGGCCCAGACCCTGAGATGCATCTTTTTCTTAATGATTATACATAACAATATATAATAGAATTTTTGTTTGTTTTTCATGCTAGTCCTGAGGCTTAGAAATCAGGGCCTAAGGCATTGCCTCTGAGGTTTTTTTTGTGCTCAAGGATAGCACTCTAGCACTTTCACCACAGCCTCCTCCCCTCCTCCCCCTCCTCCTTCTCTCCTCCTTCTCCTCCTTCTCTTTCTCCTCCATGGTTTTTGTTTTTGTTTTTTTGCTAGTTAATTGAAAATAAAAGTCCCATGGACTTTCCTGTCTGGGCTGGCTTTGAACTGCAGTCATCAGATCTCAAACTCCTGAGTAGGTAGGATGCCAGGCATGAGCCACTCATGCTCTATGATAACAGGAAGTTTTGTTACTGACAGGTGCTCTCAGAGGTGAAGATCCAAGATTCTTGGCATCCTGAAGGGAGGAATCGCACAGAGGGCATACCACAAGATAATGTAGCAAAGCAGGGAATTTAATAGAGAAAGAAAATCTACCTTGAAGGGAAATAAATAGGACCAGGAAACTCTGGGAACTAACATGTAGTTACAATTCAAATTTAAATAGATAAAATGTTTTCTTTTTCCAATTTGAAAAAGGACCATAGGAGAATTATCTGCTACTGAACCCAGACGAAACCCAAGAGGACTTTCTGCTTTCTACCACCAGGATGTGGAAGAATTCTTAGTACTATAGCAGACGAGGATCATGACTGGGAAGATTTTTTTTTTAATAGATCTGCGCACGTGTAGATTGCCATCCATATGTAATGTATGAATGAAAGCCTCTGTGTGCATGAGGCCTAGTAGGAGTTATTGCCCAAAGTCAGCTA
>NW_012320941.1:0-1671 GCF_000151885.1 Dipodomys ordii
TCTCCTTCTGCTTCTCATTCTGCTTCTAAAGATTCTGCTTCTTCTGCTTCTGCTGCTTCTCCTTCTGCTTCAGGTTCTGCTTCTGCTTCTTCGGATTCTTATGCTTCTGCTTCTCCTGCTTCTGCTTCTTCTGCTTCCCCTCCTTCTCTTTCTGCTTCTCCTTATGCTTCTGCTTCTTGTCCTTCTCCTGTTTCTTCTGCTTGTTTTTCTCCTGTTTCTGCATTTCCTGCTTCTCCTTCTGCTGCTCTTTCTGTTTCTCCTGCCGCTTTTCATTCTACTGCTCCTTCTTCTGCTTCTCTTTCTGCTTCTACTCCTGTTTCTCCTTCTCCTTCTCCTTCTAGTTCTTCTGCTTTTCCTTCTGCTTCTCCTTCTGCTTCTGAATCTTCTGCTTCTTCTGATACTGCCTCTGCTTCTTCTGTTTCTTCTGCTTCTCCTTCTGCTTTTGCTTCTCTTTCTGCTTCTGCTTCTCCTTCTGCTTCTCCAGATTCTGCTTTTTCTGCTTCACCTTCTGCTTCAGGTTCTGCTTTTGCTTTTTCGGCTTCTTCTGCTTCTCCTGCTGCTGCTTCTTCTGCTTCTCCTGCTTCTCTTTCTGCTTTTCCTTCTGTTTCTGCTTCTCCTTCTGCGTCTGCTTCTTCCCCTTCTTCTGTTTCTTCTGCTTCGGCCTCTCCAGCTTCTGCTTCTCCTTCTTCTCGTTCTGCTTCTCTTTCTGCTTCTCTTTCTCCTTCTCCTTGTCCTCCTTTTTCTGCTTCTTCTTCTGCTTCTGCTTCTCCTTCTGCTTCTGCTTCTGCTTCAATTTCTCCTTCTGCTTCTCATTCTGCTTCTGCGCCTTCTGTTTCTTCTGCTTCTCCTGCTTCTTCTTTTCCTGCTACTCCTACTTCTCGTGCTGCTTCTCCTTCTGCGTCTCTTTCTGCTTCTGCTTATCCTTTTGCTTCTCCTACTCCTAATCCTTCTCTTTCGCCTTCTCCTTCTTCTTCTTCTGCTTCTCCTGGTGCTTCTGCTTCTGCTTATTCTACTCTTTCTGTTTCTTCTGCTTCTGCTTCAGATTGTGCTTCTTCTGTTTCTCCTTCTGCTTCAGATTCTGCTTCTGCTTCTTCGGCTTCTCCTGTTTCTTCTGCTTCTGCTTCTCCTGCTTGTTCAGCTTCTCCTGCTTCTCTTTCTGCTTCTCCTTCTGCTTCTGCTTTTCCTTCTGCTTCTGCTTCTGCTCTTCTCCTTCTTCTGTTTCTTTTGCTTCTGTTTCTTCTTCTTCTTCTTCTGTTTCTTCTGATTCTACTTCTGCTTCTCCTTCTTCTACTTCTCTTTCTGTTTCTACTTCTGCTTCTTCTGATTCTCCTGCTTCTCCGTTTGTTCTCCTTCTGTATCTGCTTCTCTTTCAGCTTGTGCTTCTCCTTCTGCTGATCCTTCTCCTTCTGCTGCTCCTTCTCCTTCTCCTTCTTCTGCTTCTCCCACTGCTTCTGCTTCTGCTTCTTTTGCTTATTCTATTTCTTCTGCTTCTCCTGCATCTACTGCTTCTCCTTATGCTTCTCCTTATGCTGCTCCTTCTTCTTCTTCTTCTTCTTCTTCTTCTTCTTCTTCTTCATCTTCTTCTTCTTCTTCTTCTTCTTCTTCTTCTTCTTCTTCTTCTTCTTCTTCTTCTTCTTCTTCTTCTCTTTCTTCTGCTTCTCCTGTTTTTTC
>NW_012320942.1:0-1671 GCF_000151885.1 Dipodomys ordii
GAGTCCCCCCGCTGACATTCCACTGTGTACCCCGATGTACAGGCTTTGTCCCCGCTGTGTCCCGCTGTGTCCCCTCTCTGTCCCCTGCTGTCCCCCCACTGTGTCCCCTGCTGTGTCCAGCTGTGTCCCGCTGTGTCCCCCGCTTTGTCCCGCTGTGTCCCTGCAGTGTCCCCGCTGTGTCCCGCTGTGTCACAGTGTGTCCCGTGGTGTCCCGCTTTGTCCCCATCTGTGTCCTCGCTGTGTTTCCCGCTCTGTACCCCTCTATGTCCCCCGCTGTGTCCCTCTGTGTACCCTGCTGTGTCCAGCTGTGTCCTCGCTATGTCCCCCACTGTCTCCTGCTTTGCCCCACACTGTGTCCCGCTGTGTCCCCGCTGTGTCCCCCGCTGCATCCCGCTGTGTCCCGCTGTGTCCCTGCTGTGTCCAGCTGTGTCCTCGCTGTGTCCCAGGCTGTGTTCCGCTGGGTCCTCGCTGTGTCCCCCGATGTATCCCTTTGTGTCCCCAGCTGTTTACCCCGCTGTGTCCCGCTGTGTCCCCGCTGTATCGATGCTGTGTCCCGCTGGGTCTCGCTGTGTCCTCGCTGTATTCCCCACTGTGTCCCGCTGTGTACCCCTCTGTGTCCCCTCTGTGTCCCACTGTGTCCCCCGATGTGTCCCGTTGTGTCCCCAGCTGTTTACCCCACTGGGTCTCGCTGTGTCCTCGCTGTATTCCCCACTGTGTCCCCAGTGTGTCCCTCTGTGTCCCGCTGTGTACTGCTGTGTCCCTCGCTGAGTTCCGCTGTGTCCCCACTGTGTCCCAATGTGTCCTCGCTGTGTCCCGCTCTGTCCCGCTCTGTCCCCAGTGTGTCCCGCTGTGTCCCCAATGTGTGCCCGCTGTGTCCCGCTATGTAACCCGCTGTGTCCAGCTGTGTCCCTGCTGTGTCCCGCTGTATCCCCTCTCTGTCTCCTCCTGTCCCCCGCTGTGTCCCACTGTGTCCCCCTGTGTCCCCCACTGTGTCCCGCTGTGTCCCCCGCTGTCCCCGGTGTGTCCCCGCTGTCCCCATCTGTGTCCCCCGCTGTATCCTGCTGTGTCCCGCTTATTACCACTGTGTCCCACTGTGTCCTCGCTGTGTCCCCCGCTGTGTCCTTGCTGTGTCCCCCGCTGTGTCCCGCTGTGTCAACGCTGTCCAACAGAGTGTCCCCGCTGTCCCCCGCTGTGTCTCCGGTTGTGTCCCACTGTGTACCGTTGTGCCCTGCTTTGTCCACGTTGTGTCCCCAACTTGGTACCTGCTGTGTCGCCCGCCGTGTCCCCCGCTGTGTCCCGCTGTGTCTCCCGGTGTGTCTCGCTGTGTACCGCTTTGTCCCGCTTGGTCCCAAGCTGTGTCCCGCTGTGTTCCGCTGTGCCCCCCGGTATGTCCGCGCTGTGTCCCACTGTGTTCCGCTGTGTCCCGCTGTTTCCACCCCTGTGTCCCGTTGTGTCACGCTGTGTCCCCACTGTGTCCGGCTGTGTCCCCCGCTGTGTCCCCACTCTGTCCCTCGTTGTATCCCTCTGTGTCCCAGGCTGTGTCCGCGCTGTGTCCCCACTGTATCCCTTAGTGTCCCGCTTCTTCCCCCGCTGTGTCCCCGCTGTGTCCCCGTGTGTCTCCCGCTGTGTCCTCGCTGTGTCCCCCGCTCTGTCCCGCTGTGTCCCTGCAGT
>NW_012320943.1:0-1671 GCF_000151885.1 Dipodomys ordii
AAGAAGGAGAAGGAAGGGCAGCGAAGCAATAGGAGAAGCTGAAGGAGAAGCAGAAAGAGAAGCAGTAGAAACAGAAGAAGCAGGAAAAGCAGAAGCTGATGAAAGAGAAAAAGAAGAAGAAGAAGAAGAAGAAGAAGAAGAAGAAGAAGAAGAAGAAGAGGAAGAAGAAGAAGAAGAAGCAGCATAAGGAGAAGCATAAGGAGAAGCATAAGGAGAATCAGTAGAAGCAGAAGCAGGAGAAGCAGAAGCAGAAGAAAAAGATTAAGCAAAAGAAGCAGAAGGAGAACAAGAAGGAGAAGCAGGAGAATCAGAAGAAGCAGAAGTAGAAGCAGAAAGAGGAAAAGAAGGAGAAGCAAAAGTAGAATCAGAAGAAACAGAAGACGAAGAAGCAGAAGAAACAGAAGCAAAAGAAACAGAAGAAGAAGAGCAGAAGCAGAAGGAGAAGCAGAGGCAGAAGGAGAAGCAGAAAGAGAAGCAGGAGAAGCATAAGAAGCAGGAGAAGCAGAGGAAGAAGACGGAGAAGGCGAAAGAGAAGGATTAGAAGTAGGAGAAGCAAAAGGATAAGCAGAAGCAGAAAGAGACGCAGAAGGAGAAGCAGCACGAGAACTAGGAGAAGCAGGAGAAGCAGAAGCAGGAGAAGCTGAAGAAACAGAAGACGCAGAAGCAGAATGGAAGGAGAAGGGGAAATTGAAGGAGAAGCAGAAGCAGAAGGAGAAGCAGAAGAAGGAGAAGGAGAAGCAGAAAGAGAAGCAGAAAGAGAAGCAGGAGAAGCAGAAGCAGGAGAAGCAGAAGCAGAAGAAACAGAAGGTGAAGAAGCAGAAGCAGAAACAGAAGGAAAAGCAGAAGGAGAAGCAGGAGAAGCAGAAGAAGCAGCAGCAGGAGAAGCAGAAACAGAAGAAGCCGAAGAAGCAGAAGCAGAACCTGAAGCAGAATGAGAAGCAGGAGAAGCAGAAAAAGCAGAATCTGGAGAAGCAGAATGAGAAGCTGAAGGAGAAGCAGAAGCGGAAAGAGAATCAAAAGCAGCAGGAGAAGCAGAAGAAACATAAGAAGCAGAAGCAGTAGCAGTTGCAGCAGAAGCAGAAGGAAAAGCAGAAGAACGAGAAGGAGAAGGAAAAACAGAAGCAGAAGCAGAAGGAGAATCAGAAGGAGAAGCAGAAGAAGCAGAAGGAGAAGCAGAAGCAGAAGAAGAAGCAGAAGGAGAAGAAGAAGCAGAAGAAGATGCAGAATGAGAAGCTGGAGAAGCAGAAGAAGCAGACGCAGAAGAAAAAGTAGAAGTAGGAGGAGAAGGAAGAGCAGCAGAAGCAATAGGAGAAGCAGAAGGAGAAGCAGAAGCAGAATGAGAAACAGAAAGAGAAGCAGTAGAAGCAGAAGAAGCAGGAAAACAGAAGCAGAAGAAAGAGAAGAGGAAGAAGGAGAAGAAGAAGAAGAAGAAGAAGAAGAAGAAGAAGAAGAAGAAGAAGAAGAAGAAGAAGAAGAAGGAGGAGGAGGTGGAGGAGGAGGAGGAGAAGAAGGAGAAGCATAAGGAGAAGCAGTAGAAGCAGAAGAAGCAGAAGCAGGAGAATCAGAAGAAAAAGAATAAGCATAAGAAGCAGAATCAGAGGGAGTAGGAGAAGACGGAGAAGGAGCAGCAAAAGGAGAAGCTGAAGGAGAAGCTGAAGGAGAAGATGATGC
>NW_012320944.1:0-1671 GCF_000151885.1 Dipodomys ordii
GTTCAACCCGAAATAACATGAGACCGGGGAATGTTAAAGATGAGGATTCTGCGATATTATCAGCATGAGGCCAGGGTGCGCCTCCTTTCCAGGGCGTATTTAGGAGGGAGTTCCTGAAATCTAGCCCCCTGGAAGGGGTACAGACTGTTCCGGGGAGAGCATCAGCTTGTAAGTCCATCCGAGGGATTCTGGTACTCTCGAGAGTCTGAGCCATGTACCACAGGTTGGAAGTGTTCCAACAACCGGGCCTTGCATTGTTCTACTATGGGGGCATACATTCATAGCGTGGCCGACAGGTAAGCGGGACCCCATAGGTACATTACCGGCGGATTGGGTATGTCTGATTCTCGTTCATGTCATCTTAATGTTAAAGATTCCAGCCGAGAAGTGTAGCACTTTAGTCAAAGGGAGCTATAAATTGCACCTGTATTTATGGCCCTGTGTGGAAGGTCGGAGAAGGGAAGCTCGCTGGTTTTACACACCACCACACTGCCCCGCCTTCGGGCTTCCCTGGAGTCCTTCTCCTAATTATCTCTTTAATATCTCTTTATCTTCCAGCCCCTGCTTCCTGACCGGATGGTGATATCTGAAGCACTCAGCGGCAACCAGACAGCCAGAGGGGAACGCGAGCCATCCATGCAGGTGGCGTAACCGTCCATCCTCAACCCCCCACCCCCGCAGGTGATTACTCGACCACGACCACGACCTCCGACCCCCCCCCGCACCAAAATCCACAACCCTACCCTCGGAACAAAATAAAACAAATTTGCTTGAATCTCACGCTGCCTTTTGTTTGTAATTGACGCAATAGGCGAATGGGAGGGATCTCATTTCTGGTGCCTGACGGGGGAGGAGAGGGGAGGGGGCGGGGGTATTGGAGAGGAGAGAAGAGGGGGCAGAGGGCATCTCAGTGTATCTTTGTGTGTGCGTGCGTGCATCTTTGAGGAAACTCAAAGATCGGACGCGACAGAGCATTTATGTAGTCCAGCCGGACCAATTCACCACGTCTCTGTCTCTTGTCTCTCATGTTTCTGTTTCTCTATTTCTCTCTGTGTGTCTCTCTTTGTCTCTGTCTGTCTGTCTGTCTGTCTGTCTCTCGGTCTGTCTGTCTGTCTGTCTGTCTCTCTCTCTCTCTCTCTCTCCTTTGAATTCTCTCTCCCGCCCGCCCGCCCGCCCGCACTCCCTCCCTCCTTTTCCTCTCGACTTGCCAGTCAATCCTGGGGCTTGAGCTACTGTACTGGCGCTCCAACACACAACGGTCCCACTCCGAGCCTGCCTGCCTGCCTGCCTGCCTATGCATGGGCCCCATACTCCAACGAGGCACATCATCATCCCCACCCCACCCCTTCTCTGAAAAGAAGGCAGTCTCTCTCGGGGCCAGCCAGCCTGGGCCGGTTTTCTCAGTCAGTCAGTGCGTGGTTTGTTTGTTCTTTTTTTTCCCCATGCATTTCATGAGAGAAAACTGCAATTCACAAAACCACCACTCGACAAGGTGGATGGGGCGGCGGGAGGGGCAAAACACGGGTCGGGTCAGTCACTCGCTCAGTCAGTCAGTCCTCACCTACCCGGCAGTGGGGAGTGAGAGTTCTGACATACACATACATATAGGTTGTTATGATTCATTATTATCATCATTTGCTTTTCCTCTGTCGTAGCCATGACGACGGGGAG
>NW_012320945.1:0-1671 GCF_000151885.1 Dipodomys ordii
AGGAGAACAAGAAGGAGAAGCAGAAGCAGAAAGAGAAGCAAAAGCAGAAGGAGAAGCAGAAGGAAAAGCTGAAGAACGAGAAGGAGAAGGAGAAACAGAAGGAGAAGCAGAAAGAGAAGCAGAAGAAGGACCAGGAGACGGAAAAGCAGCAGGAAAAGCAGAAAGAGCAGCAGAAGGAGAAGCAGGAGATGCAGAAACAGGAGAAGCAGAAGTAGAAGAATCAGTAAAAGGACAAGAAGCAGAAGCAGAAGGAGAAGCAGAAAGAGAAGGAGAAGCAGAAAGAGAAGGAGGGGAAGCAGAAGAAGCAGAAGCAGAATAAGCAGAAGCATAAGAATCCGAAGAAGAAGAAGCAGAACCTCAAGCAGAAGGAGAAGCAGGAGAAGCAGAAGAAGCAGAATCTGGAGAAGCAGAACGAGAAGCTGAAGGAGAAGCAGAAGCAGAAAGAGAATCAAAAGCAGAAGGAGAAGCAGAAGAAACAGAAGAAGTAGAAGCAGTAGCAGTTTAGCAGAAACAGAAGGAGAAGCCAAAGGAAAAGCAGAAGAACAAGAAGGAGAAGGAGAAACAGAAGGAGAAGCAGAATGAGAAGCAGGTAAAGCAGAAGAAGAAGAAGCAGAAGGAGAATCAGAAGGAGAAGCAGAAGAAGGAGAAGGAGAAGCAGAAGCAGAAGAAGATGCAGAAGGAGAAGCAGATGAAGCAGAAGAAGCAGAAGCAGAAGGAGAAGCAGGAAATCAGAAGAAGCAGAAGCAAAAGGAGAAGCAAAGAAGGAGAAGGAGAAGCAGAAGAAGAAGCATAAGCATAAGGACAAGCACAAGCAGAAGGAGATGCAGAAGGAGAAGCAGGAGAAGCAGAAGAAGCAGAAGCTGAAGGAGAAGCAGAAGTAGGAGAAGGAGAAGGAGGAGAAGCAGAAGGAGAAGCCGAAGCGGAATGAGAAGCAAAAAGAGAAGCAGGAGAAGCACAAGAAGCAGAAGCAGGAGAAGCCGAAAGAGAAGAAGCAGAAGAAGCAGAAACAGAAGCAGAAGAAGAAGCAGAAGCAGAAGGAGAAGCAGCAGAAGAAGTAGAACCAGAAATTCAGGCAGGAGAAACAGAAGAAGCAGAAGCAGAAAGAGAAGCAAAAAGAGAAGCACAAGGAGTAGTAAAAGAAGCAGCAGAAGGAGAAGCAGCAGAAGAAGCAGAAAAACAAGCAGGAGAAGCAGAAGCAGAAAGAGAAGTAGAAGCAGAAGAAGCAGAAGCAGAAGAAGCAGAAGAAGAAGCAGTAGAAGCATAAGAAGCAGAAGCAGGAGAAGCAGAAGCAGAAGAACAAGAAGAAACATAAGAAGCAGAAGCAGAAGCAGAGGGAGAAACAGAAGAAGGAGAAGGAGCAGCAGAAGGTGAAGCAGAAGGAGATGGAGGAGCAGAAAGAGAAGTAGAAACAGAAGGAGAAGAAGAAGGATTAGTTGGAGAATCAGAAAAATCAGAAGCAGAAAGAGAAGCAGAAGAAGGAGAAGGAGAAGCAGAAGCAGAGGAAAGGAAGGAGAAGCAGAAGAAGCAGAAGCGGGAGAAGCAGAAGAAGAAGAAGAAGAAACAGAAGAAGGAGAAGGAGCAGAAGGAGAAGCAGAAGCAGAAGGAGAAGCAGAAAGAGAAGGAGAAGAAGCAGTAGCAGGAGAAGCAGAAGCAGAAAGAAACAGAAGAAGC
>NW_012320946.1:0-1671 GCF_000151885.1 Dipodomys ordii
GAGCAGAAGGAGAAGCAGAAACAGAAGGAAAAGCAAAAAGAGAAGCAGGAGAAGCAGAAGAAGCAGCACAGTAGAAGCAGAAGCAGAAGAAGCTGAAGAAGCAGAAGCAGAACCTGATGCAGAAGGAGAAGCAGGAGAAGCAGAAGAAGCAGAATCTGGAGAAGCAGAAGGAGAAGCAGAAGCAGAAAGAGAAGCAAAAGCAGAAGGAGAACAGAAGAAACAGAAGAAGCAGAGGCAGTAGCAGAAGAAGCAGAAGATGCAGAAGCAGAAGGAGAAGCAGAAGGAAAAGCAGAAGAACGAGAAGGAGAAGGAGAAACAGAAGGAGAAGCAGAAAGAGAAGCAGAAGAAGGAGCAGGAGAAGATAAAGCAGCAGGAGAAGCAGAAAGAACAGCAGAAGGAGAAGCAGGAGATGCAGAGACAGGAGAAGCAGAAGCAGAAGCAGAAGAAACAGGAGAAGGACAAGAAGCAGAAGCAGAAGGAGAAGCAGAAACAGAAGGAGAAGCAGAAAGAGAAGGAGGGGAAGCAGAAGAAGCAGAAGCAGGAGAAGCAGAAGCATAAGAATCCGAAGAAGCAGAAGCAGAACCTGAAGCAGAAGGAGAAGCTGGAGAAGCAGAAGAAGCAGATCTGGAGAAGCAGAATGAGAAGCAGAAGGAGAAGCAGAAGCAGAAAGAGAATCAAAAGCAGAAGGAGAAGCAGAAGAAACAGAAGTAGTAGAAGCAGTAGCAGTTGTAGCAGAAGCAGAAGGAAAAGCAGAAGAACAAGAAGGAGAAGGAGAAACAGAAGGAGAAGCAGAAGGAGAAGCAGAAAGAGAAGCAGGTAAAGTAGAAGAAGAAGAAGCAGAAGGAGAATCAGAAGGAGAAGCAGAAGAAGGAGAAGGAGAAGCAGAAGCAGAAGAAGATGCAGAAGGAGAAGCAGAAGAAGCAGAAGCAGAAGGAGAAGCAGGAAAAGCAGAAGAAGCAGAAGCAAAAGGAGAAGCAAAAGAAGGAGAAGGAGAAGCAGAGGCAGAAGAAGAAGCATAACGACAAGCACAAGCAGAAGGAGATGCAGAAGGAGAAGCAGGAGAAGCAGAAGAAGCAGAAGCTGAAGGAGAAACAGAAGTAGGAGAAGGAGAAGGAGGAGAAGCAGAAGCAGAAGGAGAAGCAGAAGAAGAATGAGAAACAGAAAGAGAAGCAGGAGGAGGACAAGAAGCAGAAGCAGGAGAAGCCGAAAGAGAAGAAGCAGAAACAGAAGCAGAAGTAGAAGCAGAAGCAGAAGAAGCAGCAGAAGAAGTAGAACCAGAAATTCAGGCAGCAGAAACAGAAGAAGCAGAAGCAGAAGGAGAAGCAAAAAGAGAAGCAGAAGAGGAAGTAGAAAAATCAGCAGAAGAAGCAGAAAAACAAGCAGGAGAAGCAGAAGCTGGAAGAGAAGTAGAAGCAGAAGCAGAAGCAGAAGCAGAAGAAGAAGAAGAAGAAGAAGAAGAAGAAGAAGAAGAAGAAGAAGAAGAAGAAGAAGAAGAAGAAGAAGAAGAAGAAGAAGAAGAAGAAGAAGCAGTAGAAGCATAAGAAGCAGAAGCAGGAGAAGCAGAACCAGAAGAAAAAGAAGAAGCATAAGAAGCAGAAGCAGAGGGAGAAACAGAAGAAGGAGAAGGAGCAGATGGAGAAGCAGAAGCAGAAGAGGAAGTAGAAAAAACAG
>NW_012320947.1:0-1671 GCF_000151885.1 Dipodomys ordii
TCTGATTCTCCAACTTCTCTTCTGTTTCTGCTTCTCTTTCTGCTTCCGCATCTCACTGCTTCACCTTTGCTGCTCCTTCTCCTTCTTCTGTTTCTCCCTCTGCTTCTATTTCTGCTCCTTTGCTTCTTCTTTTTCTTCTGCTTCTGCTTCTACTGCTTCTGCTTCTTATGCTTCTACTGCTTCTTCTTCTGGTTCTGCTTCTTCAGCTTCTAATTCTCTTTCTGCTTCTGCTTCTCCTGCTTGTTTTTCGGCTTCTTCTGCTGCTTCTCCTTCTGCTGCTTCTTTTACTACTCCTTGTGCTTCTCTTTTTGCTTCTCCTTCTGCTTCTGCTTCTGTTTCTTCTGTTTCTCCTGCCTGAATTTCTGGTTCTACTTCTTCTGCTGCTTCTCCTTCTGCTTCTGCTTCTCCTTCTGCTTCTGTTTCTGCTTCTTCTCTTTCGGTTTCTCCTGCTTCTACTTCTTGTCCTCCTCCTGCTTCTCTTTCTGTTTCTCATTCTGCTTCTGCTTCTCCTTCTGCTTCTGCTTCTCCTCCTTCTCCTTCTCCTACTTCTGCTTCTCCTTCAGCTTCTGCTTCTTCTGCTTCTCCTGCTTCTCCTTCTGCATCTCCTTCTGCTTGTGTTTGTCCTTATGCTTCTTCTTCTGCCTCTGCTTCTCCTTCTCCTTCTTTTGCTTCACCTTTTGCTTCTGCTTCTTCTGCTTTTCCTGCTTCTCCTTCTGCTTCTGCTGCTTCTGCTTCTCCTTCTGCATCTTCTTCTGCTTCTGCTTCTCCTTCTCCTTCTTCTGCTTCTCCTTCTGCTTCTCCTTCTGCTTCTTCTTCTTCTGCTTTACCTGCTTCTCTTTCTGCTTCTCCTTCTGCTTCTCCTTCTGTTTCTCCTTCTCCTTCTTGTTCTTCTGCTTTTCCTTCTGCTTCTCCTTCAGCTTCTGATTCTTCTGCTTCTCCTGCTTCTCCTTCTGCATCTCCTTCTGCTTGTGCTTGTCCTTATGCTTCTGCATCTCCTTCTCCTTCTTTTGCTTCTCCTTTTGCTTCTGCTTCTTCTGCTTTTCCTGCTTCTCCTCCTGCTTCTGCTTCTTCTGCTTCTCCTGCTTCTCATTCTGCATCTTCTTCTGCTTCTCCTTCTGATTCTCCTTTTGCTTCTTCTGCTTTACCTGCTTCTCTTTCTGCTTCTCCTTCTGTTTGTCCTTCTGTTTCTCCTTCTCCTTCTTGTTCTTCTGCTTTTCCTTCTGCTTCTGCTACAACTGCTTCTGCTTCTACTTCTTCTTTTTCTTCTGCTTCTCCTTCTGCTTTTGATTCTCTTTCTGCTTCTGCTTCTCGTTCTGCTTCTTATTCTGCTTATTCAGATTCTGCTTCTTCAGCTTCTCCTGCTTCTCCTTCTGCTTCAGGTTCTCCTTCTACTTCTTCACATTCTTATGCTTCTGCTTCTCCTGCTTCTGCTTCTTCTGCTTTCCCTCCTTCTCTTCCTGCTTCTCCTTCTGTTTCTGCTTCTCCTTCTGCTTCTGCTTCTTGTCCTTCTTGTGTTTCTTCTGCTTGTTCTTCTGTTTCTGCATCTCTTGCTTCTCCTTCTGCTGGTCTTTCTGCTTCTCCTGCTGCTTTTCCTTCTCCTGCTCCTTCTTCTGCTTCTCTTTCTGCTTCTCCTTCTGTTTCTCCTACTCCTTCTCCTTCTCGTTCTTCTGC
>NW_012320948.1:0-1671 GCF_000151885.1 Dipodomys ordii
ACTGTGTCACACTGTGTCCCGTATTGTCCCGCTTTGACCTCCGAGTGTGACCTCGCAGTGTTTCCCGCTGTGTCCCGCTGTGTCCTCGCTGTGTTCCCCGCTGTGTCCCGCTGTGTCCCCCGTTGTGTCCACCGCTGTGTCCTCGCTGTGTCCCCCGCTGTGTCCCGCTATATCCTCGCTGGGTCCCCCGCTGTGTCCCGCTGTGTTCCCCGCTGTGTCCCGCTGTGTCCCGCTGTGTCCTGCTGTGTCCTCGCTGTGTCCCACGCTGTGTTCCGCTGTGTCCCCCGCTGTGTCCCGCTGTGTCCCGCTGTGTCCCCGCTGTGTCCCGCTGTGTCCCCCGCTGTGTCCCGCTGTGTCCCGCTGTGTCCCTGCTGTGACCCTCTCTGTCCCCGCTGTATTGACGCTGTGTCCCGGTGTGTCCCGCTGTGTCCGCGCTGTGTTTCCGGCTGTGTCCCGCTGTGTACCCCTCTGTGTGCCCTGCTGTGTCCCGCTGTGTCCCCTCTCTGTCCCCTGCTGTGCCCCGCTGTGTCCCCCGCTGTGTCCCGCTGTGTCCCCGCTGTGTGCCCGCTGTGTCCCGCTGTGTACCCCGCTGTGTCCAGCTGTGTCCTTTTGTGTCACGCTGTTTCCCCGCTGTGTCCCTGCTGTGTCCCTCTGTGTACCCCACTGTGTCCAGCTTTGTCCCCGCTGTGTCTCACTGTGTCCCACGCTCTGTCCCACATTGTGTCCCGCAGTGTCCCCCGCTGTGTCCCGCTGTGTCCCCCGCTGAGTCCCCGTTGTGTCACCGCTGTGTCCCGCTGTGTCCTCGCTGTGTCCCCTGCTTTCTCCCTCTCTGTCCCCCACTGTGTCTCACGCTTTGTCCCTGCTGTGTCCCACTGTGTCCCGCTGTGTCCGGCTGTGCCCCCACTGTGTCCCGTTGTGTCCAAAGCTGTGTACCACGCTGTGTAACACTGTGTCCCCGCTGTATCGACGCTGTGTCCCGCTGTGTCCTCGCTGTGTTTCCCGCTGTGTCCCGCTGTGTCCCCCGCTGTGTCCCCCGCTGTGTCCTCGCTGTGTCCCCTGCTGTGTCCCGCTGTGTCTTCACTGGGTCCCCAACTGTCCCGCTGTGTCCCCTGCTGTGTCCCGCTGTGTCCGGCTGTGTCCCGCTCTGTCCCCGCTGTGTCCCGCTGTGTCCCGCTGTGTCCCCGCTGTGTGCCTGCTGTGTCCCGCTGTGTCTGCCGCTTTGTCCCGCTGTGTCCCACTGTGTCCCCGCTGTGTCCCGTTGTGTCCCGCTGTGTCCCCGCTGTGTGCCTGCTGTGTCCCTCTGTGTACCCCGCTGTTTCCAGCTGTGTACCTGCTGTGTCCCGCTGTGTCCCCTGTCTGTCCTCTGCTGTTCCCCGCTGTGTCCCCCGCTGTGTCCCGCTGTGTCCCGCTGTGTCACACTGTGTTCCGTGTTGTCCCGCTTTGTCCCCCGCTGTGACCTCGTTGTGTTTCCCGATGTGTCCCGCTGTGTAACACTCTGACCCCGCTGTGTCCCGCTCTGTACCCGCTGTGTCCCGCTATGTTCCTGCAGTGTCCCCGCTGTGTCCCGCTGTGTCCTCGCTGTGTCCACCGATGTGTCCCGTTGTGTCCTCAAATGTGTACCCCGCTGTGTCCCGCTGTGTCCCCTCTGTATCGACGCTGTGTCCTTGAGAA
>NW_012320949.1:0-1671 GCF_000151885.1 Dipodomys ordii
CTTCTGCTTCTCCTTCTGCTTCTGCTTCTCCTTCTGCTTCTGCTTCTGCTCTTCTTTTTCTTCTGTTTCTTATGCTTCTGTTTCTTCTGCTTCTTCTTCTTCTGTTTCTTCTGATTCTACTTCTCCTCTTTCTGCTTCTACTTCTGCTTCTTCTGATTCTCCTGCTTCTCCTTATTGTTCTCCTTCTTTTTCTGCTTCTCTTTCTGCTTCCGCTTCTCCTTCTGCTGCTCCTTCTCCTTTTCCTTCTTCTCCTTCTCCCACTGCTTCTGCTTCTGCTTCTGTTCTTCTCCTGCTTCTCTTTCTCCTTCTCCGTCTGCTTCTGCTTCTCCTTCTGCTTCTGCTTCTGCTCTTCTCCTTCTTCTGTTTCTTTTGCTTCTGATTCTTCTGCTTCTTCTTCTTCTGTTTCTACTTCTGCTTCTCCTTCTCTTTCTGCTTCTTCTTCTGCTTCTTCTGATTTTCCTGCTTCTCTTTCTTGTTCTCCTTCTGTTTCTGCTTCTCTTTCTGCTTCTGATTCTCCTTCTACTGCTCCTTCTCCTTCTCCTTTTTCTGCCTCTCCCACTGCTTCTGTTTCTGCTTCTTTTGCTTATTCTTTTTCTCCTCTTCTGCTTCACCTGGTTCTGCTTCTTCTGCTTCTACTGCTTCTCCTTATGCTTCTCCTTATGCTTCTTCTTCTTCTTCTTCTCCTTCTTCTTCTCTTTCTTTTGTTTCTGTTTTCCTGCTTCTTCTGCTTCTCCTGCTTCTCTTTCTGTTTTCCTTCTGTTTCTGCTTCTCCTTCTGCTTCTGCTTCTTCTCCTTCTTCTGTTTCTTCTGCTTCTGCTTCTCCTGCTTCTGCTTCTCCTGCTTCTCGTTCTGCTTCCCTTTCTTCTTCTCTTTCTGCTTCTCTTTCTCCTTCTTCTGCTTCTCCTTCTGCTTCTTCTGTTCCTTCGGATTCTGCTTCCGCTTCAATTTCTCCTTCTGCTTCTCAATCTGCTTCTGCGTCTTCTGTTTCTTCTGCTTCTGCTTCTCCAGCTTCTCCTACTTCTCTTGCTGCTTCTCCTTCTGCGTCTCTTTCTGCTTTTGCTTATCCTTTTTCTTCTCCTACTCCTAATCCTTCTCTTTCGCCTTCGACGTCTTCTTCTTCTGCTTCTCCTGCTGCTTCTGCTTCTGCTTATTCTACTATTTCTGTTTGTTCTGCTTCTGCTTCAGATTGTGCTTCTTCTGTTTCTCCTGCTTCAGATTCTGCTTCTGCTTATTCGGCTTCTCCTGTTTCTTCTGCTTCTGCTTCTCCTGCTTCTTCTGCTTCTCCTGCTTCTCTTTTGCTTCTCCTTCTGCTACTGCTTCTCCTTCTGCTTCTGCTTCTGCTCTTCTCCTTCTTCTGTTTCTTATGCTTCTGTTTCTTCTGCTTCTTCTTTTTCTGTTTCTTCTGATTCTACTTCTGCTTCTCGTTCTTCTCCTCTTTCTGCTTCTACTTCTGCTTCTTCTGCTTCTCCTGCTTCTCCTTCTTGTTCTCCTTCTGTTTCTGATTCTCTTTCTGCTTCTGCTTCTCCTTCTGCTTCTCCTTCTCCTTTTCCTTCTTCTGCTTCTCCCACTGCTTCTGCTTCTGCTTCTTTTGCTTATTCTTTTTCTTCTGCTTCTGCTTCTCCTGAATTCTGCTTCTTCTGCTTCTCCTGCTTCTCCTTATGCTTCTCCTTA
>NW_012320950.1:0-1671 GCF_000151885.1 Dipodomys ordii
CAGCGGGACACAACGGGACATAGCGGGGGACACAGCAGGGGATCAGCGGGGAACAGAGAGGGGACACAGCGTGACACAGGGGTGACACAGCTGGACACAGCAGGGTACACAGCGGGACACAGCGGGCACACAGCGGGGACACAGCGGGGCACAGTGGGACACAGTGGGGACAGAGCGGTGGACACAGCAGTGGACACATCGGGGGACACAGAGGGGACACAGTGGGACACAGCGGGGGACACAGCGAGGACACATTGGGACACAGCGGGGACACAGCGGGACTCAGCGGGGGACACAGCAGTACACAGCGGGACACAGCGGGACACAGCGGGGGACACAGTGGGACAGAGCAGGGTACACAGCAGGGGACACAGAGGGACCCAGCGGGACACAGCGGGGGACACAGCGAGGACAAATTGGGACACAGAGGGGACACAGCTGGACTCAGTGGGGGACACAGCAGGACACAGCATTACACAGCGGGACACAGCGGGACACAGCGGGGGACACAGTGGGACAGAGCAGGGGACACAGCAGGGGACACAGAGGGACCCAGCGGGACCCAGCGGGGGACACAGGGGGGACACTGCGGGACACTGCGGGAGACACAGCGAGGACACAGCGTGACACAACGGAACACAGCAGGACACAGTTGGGACACAGCAGGGGACACAGCGGGACACAGAGGAGGACAAGCGGGACACAGTGGGGGACAGGGGGGGACAATGCGGGACAGAGCAGGGGACACAGCGATGACAAAGCGGGACACAGCGTGGACACAGTGGGACTCAACACGGTCACAGCAGGACACAGCGGGACACAGCGGGACACCTCGGGGACCCAGCAGGGGACACAGCAGGGGACACAGCGGGGGACACAGTGGGACACAGCGGGCGACACAGGGGGAACAAAGCGGGACATAGCAGGGGACACAGCGAGGACTCAGCGGGACACATCTGGGACACAGCGGGAATCAGCGGGAGACACAGCGGGACACAGTGGGACAGAGCGGGGACACAGCAGGGACACAGTGGGGGACACAGTGGGACAGAGCAGGGGACACAGCAGGGGAAACAGAGGGACAGAGCGGGACACAGCGGGGGACACAGGGTTGACAGAGCGGGACACAGCGGGGTACACAGTGAGGACACATTGGGACACAGTGGGGACACTGCGGGACTCAGCGTGGGACACAGCAGTACACAGCGGGACCCAGCGGCACACAGCGTCGATACAGCATGGACACAGCGGGTTACATAGCTGGGGACACAACGGGACACAGTGGGGGCCATAGCGGGACACAGCGGGACACAGCGGGACACAGGGGTCACAGCGGGGACAAAGCGGGGACTCAGCAGGGGACACAGCGGGTGACAAACGGGACACCACGGAATACAAGGGAATACAGCGGGAGACAGCGGGGGACACAGCAGGACACAGCGGGACACAGAGGTGGACACAGCGGAACACAGCAGGGGACAGAGCAGGGGACACAGCGGGACACAACGGGGACAAAGCGGCACTCAGCGGGGGACACAGGAGGGGACAAAGTGGAACACCACGGGACACAATGTGACACAACAGGACACAGCGGGGACACTGTGGGGAAACAGCGGCACAAAGCAGGGGACATAGTGGGACACAGCGGGACACAGCGGGGGACAGAGCAGG
>NW_012320951.1:0-1671 GCF_000151885.1 Dipodomys ordii
TCACCAATGTGTCCTCGCTCTGTCCCCCTCTGTGTACCGCTGTGTCCTTCCTGTGTCCCCCACTGTGTCCCGCTGTGTCCCGCTGTGTCCCGCTCTGTCCTTGCTGTGTCCCCCACTGTGTGCAGCTGTGTCCTCGCTGTGTCCCCCGCTATGTCTCGCTGTGTCCTTTTGTGTCACGCTGTTTCCCTGCTGTGTCCCAGCTGTGTCCCTCTGTGTACCCCGCTGTGTCCAGCTTTGTCCCCGCCGTGTCTCGCTGTGTCCCCCGCTGTGTCCCGCTGTGTCCCCCGCTGAGTCCCCGCTGTGTCCCCGCTGTGTCCCGCTGTGTCCCGCTGTGTCCTTGCTGTGACCCGCTCTGTCCCCACTGTATCGACGCTGTGTCCCGCTGTGTCCCTCTATGTTCCCTCAGTGTCCCAGATGTGTCCCGCTATGTCCTCGCTCTGTCCACCGCTGTGTCCCGTTGTGTCCCCAGCTGTGTACCCCGCTGTGTCTCACGCTTTGTCCCCGCTGTGTCCCGCTGTGTCCCGCTGTGTCCTCGCTGTGTCCCCCGCAGTGTCCTGCTGTGTTCCCGCTGTGTCCCAAGCTGTGTCCCGCTGTGTGCTCCGCTGTGTCCTGCTGGGTCCCGCTGTGTCCCCGCTGTGTCCTCGCTGTGTTCCCCGCTGTGTCCCGCTGTGTCCCCCGCTGTGTCCCGCTGTGTCTACTGCTGTGTCCCCACTGTGTCCCTCTGTGTCTCGCTGTGTCCCGCTGTGTCCTCGCTGTTTCCACGCTGTGTTCTGCTGTGTCCTCGCTGTGTCCCCCGTTGTGTCCCGTTGTGTACCCAGCTGTGTACCCCGCTGTGTCCCGCTTGGTCCCGCTGTGTCCTTGCTGTGTTCCCCGCAGTGTCCCGCTGTTTACTCCTCTGTATCCCCCGCTGTGTCCCGCTGTGTCCCGCTGTGTACTGCTGTGTCCCCCGCTGAGTCCCGCTGTGTCCCCGTTGTGTCCCAATGTGTCCTCGCTGTGTCCCGCGCTGGGTCCTGCTGTGTCCCCCCTGTGTCCCCCGCTGTGTCCCGCTGTGTCCGGCTGTGTCCCCCGCTGTGTCCCCCGCTGTGTCCCCCGCAGTGTCAGCGCTGTGTCCCGTGTGTCCTCGCTGTGTCCCGCTGTGTCTCGCTGTGCCCCCACTGTGTCCCGTTGTGTTCACAGCTGTGTACCACGCTGTGTAACGCTGTGTCCCCGCTGTATCGACGCTGTGTACCGCTGGGTCCCGCTGGGTCCTCGCTGTGTTCCCCGCTGTGTCCCGCTGTGTCCCGCACTGTGTCCCCCGCTGTGTCCCTATGTGTCCCACGCTTTGTCCCCCTGTGTCCCCGCAGATTCCCCGCTGTGTCCCGCTGTTTCCCACTGTGTTCTGTGGTGTCCCGCTTTGTCCCCCGCTGTGTCCCCCGGTGAGTCGCCGCTGTGTCCCCGCTTTGTCCCGCTGAGTCCTCCATGTGTCCCGCGCTGTGTCCCGCTGTGTCCCCCGCTGTGTCCCGCTGTGTCCACAGATGGGACCCGGCTGTTTCCCGCTGTGTCCCGCAGTGTCCCGCTGTGTCCTCACTGTGTCCCACTCTGTGTTCCGCTGTGTCCTCGCTGTGTCCCCCGCTGTGTCCCGCTGTGTCCCCGCTGTGCCCAGCAGTGTCTCGCTATGTCCCGCAGACCCTC
>NW_012320952.1:0-1670 GCF_000151885.1 Dipodomys ordii
ATGAAACCGCATGAGCTCGTGGACACTCGGTCTGTAAACAAGATGGATGTCGCTGCTGCCATTTAGGCCCGAGTTTGTAGGGAAGCTGTCTACCACCCAGACACATTCCCAGCCCACTTCATTGAGAATGTCTCAAGGAGGATGGCTGAAGGATGGATGGCTAATTTTACTCAATCTCTCTTTCTTCTTCTTCTTTTGCCAGCCCCTAGACTGGCAAAACGAGTGGGGGAGGGCTGGGAAGGTGAAGAGCACAGAGAGAGAGAGAGAGAGAGAGAGAGAGAGAGAGAGAGAGAGAGAGAGAGAGAGAGAGAGATAGCACCCAGCCCCCAGAGTTCAAGCCTCACACCCGACACACACACACACACACACACAAACTTGAAAATAGCTGGGCACTGGTGGCTCGCGCCTGTAATCCTAGCTACTCCGGAAGCTGAGAGCTGAGGATCTCGGTCCAAAGCCAGCCTGGGCACGAAAGACCGTGAGAGTCTTATCTCCAATAAGCCACTCAGAAAACCGGAAGTGGTACTGTGGCTCAAGTAGTAGAGCCCTAGTCTTGAGCTGAAGAGTTGGGGGACAGTGTCCAGGGCCAGCCAGGGTTCAAGCCCCGCGTCCCGGGCAAAACAAAAACAAAAACAAAAAAAACAAAAAAAAAATCATGAAAATAATAAGGGAATGTGTGTGTGTGTGTGTGTGTGTGTGTGTGTGTGTGTGTGTGCGCACGCGCGCGCGCGCCTGTGTATCACAGTATACATGTATGTGTATACATATACGTGTGCACGTATACATACACATGTGTGTGCATGTATATATACACATATGTGTATAAATAAACGAATAGATGTGTGTCTATACATATTTACGTCTATGTGTAAAATGAATATATATAATATATATTACACACACACACACACACACGCGCGCGCCACTATGTACATAGTACATAGGCAGATAAAGCCAAAAGTGGAGCTCTGGTTCAAGTGATAGACCGCTAGACTTGAGCCAAAAAAGCTGAGTGGCTGAGTGACAGTGCCTTGACTTCAAGTCCCAGGATTGCCCACCCCCCCCCATAAAAAAGAGAAAAAGGAGAGGGGGGAAACATAAAGAAAGAGAGAGAGAGAGAGAGAGAGAGAGAGAGAGAGAGAGAGCAAGAAAGAAAGAAAACAAGCGTTAATGAGCTGTTTTTCTTATCTGTAAAGAAATACCCCAAACATCTAGAGTTGAGATTGGAGCAAAGATAAAACAACTATCTGTGCATAATTCAGTTGCCACATTCCCCCCCCCCCGACCCCCCACTTTAACCCTGAAAACACCCATGAAGTCAGGAGCTGTGTGGGTCTCTCTGTCTGTCTGTGTCTGCCTTTTTTTTTGGGGGGGGGGGGGTCTGGTTGTATGGTTGTCTGGTTGCCTGGTTGCCTGCTTGCTTACTCCATAAAACTCCACCCGAGTGACTCCTCCGGAAATGCTTATTCAGTGATCGAAATCAAGGGTCCTTAGGGGGAAGAGTCCCTACATGGAAGGGTAAAAAGTCACTAGCCGTCACCTGTGTTTTGGGTGGCAAGAAGAACTCCATACCAGTCTTCTACCTTAATACATGAGGGCAGGGCAAGGACAAGAATAAATTTTATTCTGTGATCTTATTCATCAAATATGGGTCTCAAAGGATCCCCTCC
>NW_012320953.1:0-1670 GCF_000151885.1 Dipodomys ordii
CTTCTTCTGCTTCTGCTTCTTCTTCTGCTTCTTCTTCTGCTTCTGCTTCTCCTTCTTCTGCTTCTCCTCCTGATTCTCCTTCTGCTTCTCCTTCTGCTGCTCCTTCTCCTTCTTCGCTTCTCCCTCTGCTTCTGCTTATTATGCTTCTTCTTTTTCTTCTGGTTCTGCTTCTCCTGCTTCTGCTTCTTATGCTTCTTCTGCTTCTTTTTCTTCTTCTTCTGCTTCTTCTGCTTCTACTTCTCTTTCTGCTTCTCCTTCTCCTGCTTGTTTTTCTGCTTCTTCTGCTGCTTCTCCTTTTGCTGGTTCTTCTTCTGCTGCTTCTCTTTTTACTTCTCCTTCTGCTGCTGCTTCTGCTTCTTCTATTTCTCCTGCCTGAATTTCTGGTTCTACTTGTTCTGCTGCTTCTCCTTCTGCTTCTGCTTCTACTTCTGCTTCTGTTTCTGCTTCTTCTGCTTCTTCTGTTTCGGCTTCTCCTGCTTCTTTTTCTTGTGCTTCTCCTGCTTCTGTTTCTGCTTCTCATTCCGCTTCTGCTTCTCCTTCTGCTTCTCCTCCTTCTCCTTCTCCTACTTCTGCTTCTCCTTCAGCTTCTGCTTCTTCTGTTTCTCCTGCTTCTCCTTCTGCATCTCCTTCTGCTTGTGCTTGTCCTTATGCTTCTGCTTCTGCTTCTCCTTCTCCTTCTTTTGCTTCTCCTTTTGCTTCTGCTTCTTGTGCTTTTCCTTCTTCTCCTTCTGCTTCTGCTTCTTCTGCTTGTCCTTCTGCATCTTCTTCTGCTTCTCCTTCTTCTTCTTCAGCTTCTCCTTCTGATTCTCCTTCTGCTTCTTCTTCTTCTGCTTTACATGCTTATCTTTCTGCTTCTCCTTCTGCTGCTCCTTCTGTTTCTCCTTCTCCTTCTTGTTCTTCTGCTTTTCCTTCTGCTTCTCGTTCTACTTCTGCTACAACTGATACTGCTTCTACTTCTTCTGTTTCTTCTGCTTCTCCTTCTGCTTCAGGTTCTGCTTCTGCTTCTTCGGATTCTTATGCTTCTGCTTCTCCTGCTTCTGCTTCTTCTGCTTCCCCTCCTTCTCTTTCTGCTTCTCCTTCTGTTTCTGCTTCTCCTTCTGCTTCTGCTTCTTGTCCTTCACCTGTTTCTTCTGCTTCTGCTTCTCCTGTTTCTGCTTCTCCTGCTTCTCCTTCTGCTTCTCTTTCTGCTTCTCCTGCTGCTTTTCCTTCTCCTGCTCCTTCTTCTGCTTCTCTTTCTGCTTCTTCTTCTGTTTCTCCTTCTCTTTCTCGTTCTTCTGCTTTTCCTTCTGCTTCTCCTTCTGCTTCTGCATCTTCTGCTTCTTCTGCTACTGCCTCTGCTTCTTCTGTTTCTTCTGCTTCTCCTTTTGCTTTTGCTTCTCTTTCTGCTTCTGCTTCTCCTTCTGCTTCTCCAGATTCTGCTTCTTCTGCTTCTCCTGCTTCTCCTTCTGCTTCAGGTTCTGCTTCTGCTTCTTCGGCTTCTTCTGCTTCTGCTTCTCCTGCTGCTACTTCTTCTGCTTCTCCTGCTTCTCTTTTTGCTTTTCCTTCTGTTTCTCCTTCTCCTTCTGCTTCTTCTCCTTCTTCTGTTTCTTCTGCTTCGGCTTCTCCTGCTTCTGCTTCTCCTGCTTCTCGTTCTGCTTCTCCTTCTCCTTCTTCTGCTTCTCCTTTTGCTT
>NW_012320954.1:0-1670 GCF_000151885.1 Dipodomys ordii
GCTTTTACTGCTCTCCTCCTCTCTCTCTCTCTCTCTCTCTCTCTCTCTCTCTCTCTCTCTCTCTCTCTCTCTCTCTCTCTCTCTCTTCGTCTGCTTCTGCTTTTCCCTGCTCTTCTGTTTCTACTGGTTCTCTTTCTGCTTCTCATTCTGCTTCTGCTTCTCCTTCTGCTTCCGCTATTCCTTCTGCTGCCCTTCCTTCTCATTCTCCTTCTCCTTCTTCTGCTTCTCTTTCTGCTTCTGCTTCTTCTGGTTCTCCAAGTAATCCTTCTTCTTCTCCTTCTGTTTCTGCTTCTCTTTCTGCTTCTTCATCTCCTTCTGCTTCACCGTCTGCTGCTCCTTCTCCTTCTTCTGTTTCTCCCTCTGCTTCTGCTTCTGCTTCTTATGCTTCTTCTTTTTCTTCTGCTTCTGTTTCTCATGCTTCTACTTCTTATGCTTCTACTGCTTCTGCTTCTTCTGCTTTTACTTCTCTTTCTGCTTCTGCTTCTCCTGCTTGTTTTTCTGCTTCTTCTGCTGCTTCTCCTTCTGCTGCTTCTTCTCCTTCTCCTTGTGCTTCTCTTTTTGCTTCTCCTTCTGCTTCTGCTTCTTCTGTTTCTAGTACCTGAATTTCTGGTTCTACTTCTTCTGCTGCTTCTCATTCTGCTTCTGCTTCTACTTCTGCTTCTGTTTCTGCTTCTTCTGATTCTTCTCTTTCGGCTTCTCCTGCTTCTGCTTCTTGTGCTTCTCCTGCTTCTCTTTCTGCTTCTCATTCCGCTTATGCTTCTCTTTCTGCTTCTGCTTCTCCTCCTTCTCCTTCTCCTACTTCTGCTTCTCCTTCAGCTTCTGTTTCTTCTGCTGCTTCTGCTGCTCCTTCTCCTCCTCCTTCTTTTGCTTCTCCTTTTGCTTCTGCTTCTTCTGCTTTTCCTGCTTCTCCTTCTGCTTCTGCTTCTTCTGCTTCTCCTGCTTCTCCTTCTGCATCTTCTTCTGCTTCTGCTTCTCCTTCTCCTTCTTCTGCTTCTCCTTTTGCTTCTCCTTCTTCTTCTTCCGCTTTAAATGCTTCTCTTTCTGCTTCTCCTTCTGCTTCTCCTTCTGTTTCTCCTTCTCCTTCTTGTTCTTCTGCTTTTTCTTCTGCTTCTCCTTCTGCTTCTGCTACAACTGCTACTGCTTCTACTTCTTCTGTTTCTTCTGCTTCTCCTTCTGCTTTTGATTCTCTTTCTGCTTCTGCTTCTCCTTCTGCTTCTCATTCTGCTTCTCCAGATTCTGCTTCTTCTGCTTCTCCTGCTTCTCCTTCTGCTTCAGGTTCTGCTTCTGCTTCTTCGGATTCTTATGCTTCTGCCTCTCCTGCTTCTGCTTCTTCTGCTTCCCCTCCTTCTCTTTCTGCTTCTCCTTCTGTTTCTGCTTCTCCTTCTGCTTCTGCTTCTTGTCCTTCTCCTGTTTCTTCTGCTTCTGCTTCTCCTGTTTCTGCATCTCCTGCTTCTCCTTCTGCTGCTCTTTCTGCTTCTCCTGCTGCTTTTCCTTCTCCTGCTCCTTCTTCTGATTCTCTTTCTGCTTCTCCTGTTTCTCCTTCTCCTTCTCCTTCTCGTTCTTCTGCTTTTCCTTCTGCTTCTCCTTCGGCTTCTGCATCTTCTGTTTCTTCTGGTACTGCCTCTGCTTCTTCGTTTCTTCTGCTTCTCCTTTTGCTTTGCTTCTCTTTC
>NW_012320955.1:0-1670 GCF_000151885.1 Dipodomys ordii
GAAGCAGAAAGGGTAAGTTGTAACCAGATTGTAGTAGCAGATATAGAAGCAGAAGAAGCCGATGAAGCTGAAGCAGAACTTGATGCACAAGGAGAAGCAGGAGAAGCAGAAGAAGCAGAATATGGAGATGAAGAAGGAGAATCAGTATTGTGTATTTTTAGCTGAAAGAGAAGCAAAAGCAGAAGGTGAAGCAGAAGGAGAAACAGAAGAAAGAGAAGAAGCAGAAGAAGTAGCAGAAAAAGCTGAAGATGCAGTAGCAGAAAGAGAAGCAGAATGAATAGCAGAAGAATGAGAAGGAGGAGGAGAAACAGAAGGTGAAGCAAAAGGAGAAGCAGAAAGAGAAGCAGGTAAAGCAGAAGAAGAAGCAGGAGAAGGAGAATCGGAAGGAGAAGCAGAAGAAGGAGAAGGAGAAGGAGAAGCAGAAGCAGAAGAAGATGCAGAAGTAGAAGCAGGAGAAGCAGAAGCAGAAGGAGAAGCAGGAAAAGCAGAAGAAGCAGAAGCAAAAGGAGAAGCAAAAGAAGGAGAAGGATAAGAAGAGGCAGAAGACGAAGCATAAGCACAAGCACAAGCAGAAGGAGATGCAGAAGGAGAAGCAGAAGAAGCAGAAACTGAAGGAGAAGCAGAAGTAGGAGAAGAAGAAGGAGAAGTAGAAGCAGAAGGAGGACAAGCAGAAGCGGAATGAGAAGCAGAAAGAGAAGCAGGAGAAGCACAAGATGCAGAAGCAGGAGAAGCCGAAAGAGAAGAAGCAGAAGAAGCAGAAACAGAAGCATAAGTAGAAGCAGAAGGAGAAGCAGCAGAAGAAGTAGAACCAGAAATTCAGGCAGGAGAAACAGAAGAAGCAGAAGCAGAAAGAGAAGCAAAAAGAGAAGCAGAAGGAGAAGTAGAAGAAGCAGCAGAAGGAGAAGCAGCAGAAGAAGCAGAAAAACAAGCAGGAGAAGCAGAAGCACAAAGAGAAGTAGAAGCAGAAGAAGCAGAAGCAGAAGAAGAAGCAGTAGAAGCATAAGAAGCAGAAGCAGGAGAAGCAGAAGCAGAAGAACAAGAAGAAGCATAAGAAGCACAAGCAGAAGCAGAGGGAGAAACAGAAGAAGGAGAAGGAGCAGCAGAAGTTGAAGCAGAATGAGATGAAGATGCAGAAAGAGAAGCAGAAACAGAAGGAGAAGGAGAAGGAAAAGTTAGAGAATCAGAAGAAGCAGAAGCAGAAGCAGAAAGAGAAGCAGAAGAAGGAAAAGGAGAAGCAGAAGCAGAAGGACAAGCAGGAGAAGCAGAAGAAGCAGAAGCGGGAGAAGAAGAAGAAGAAGAAGAAGAAGAAACAGAAGAAGTAGAAGGAGCAGAAGGAGAAGCATAAACAGAACAAGAAGCAGAAAGAGAAGCAGAAGAAGCAGAAGAAGCAGTAGCAGGAGGAGCTGAAGCAGAAGAAACAGAAGAAGCCGAAGAAGCAGAAGGAAAACCTGAAGCAGAAGGAGAAGCAGAAGCAACAGAAGCTGGAAAAGCAGAAGTAGAAGAAAGAGAACAAGCAGAAGAAGCAGAAGCAGAACGAGAAGCAGAAGAAGAAGAAGGAGAAAGAGAAGGATTAGTAGTAGGAGGAGCAGAAGCAGAATTAGAAGCAGAAAGAGAAGCAGAAGGAGAAACAGAAGAAGCAGAAGCAGGAGAAGCAGAAGCAGAAGCAGAAT
>NW_012320956.1:0-1670 GCF_000151885.1 Dipodomys ordii
GGCCAAACAACTTACCCCTATGTCCGGCCCACCTTCCACAGCCGTTCCAATGGGGTAGTCGGGACTTCGGGATGCGGTCTAGGTCGATGATAGACTTCAGAGCCACCACCTCCCCCACTTCCATGGAGAGTAGAGGTACCCGGATGTACCCCAATGCCTCAGGCGAAGTGGTGAGTGGTCGAGCGTATAGTCCGGCAATGAGGGAATGTTGGCATATCGTGGTATAGAGAGACACGAGCCAATGTGCAGCCATCCTTACGGTTTTGCGAAGTTCAAGGCCTCGGGCGGACGAGCCACCTCGACAGATAGCAGGGAGTCCTCTCCTCGGTGCACCATGAGAGGAGAGCCAGGCGGAGGGAGCCTATTCCAGCATCCGAGGGGGGAAAGCAGGGTTTGAGTGTTATGGTGAAGGGAATGGCAACCCCCCTCCGTGTTGTCATCGAAGACCTAGACCCGCCCCCCCCCGCCTTCGGGCTTCCCTGGAGTCCTGCTCCTAATTATCTCTTTAATATCTCTTTATCTTCCAGCCCCTGCTTCCTGACCGAATGGTGATATCTGAAGCACTCAGCGGCAACCAGACAGCCAGAGGGGAACGCGAGCCATCCATGCAGGTGGCGTAACCGTCCATCCTCACCCCCCCCCGGCAGGCGATTACTCGACCACGACCACGACCTCCGACCCCCCCCCACCAAAATCCACAACCCTACCCTCGGAACAAAATAAAACAAATTTGCTTGAATCTCACGCTGCCTTTTGTTTGTAATTGACGCAATAGGCGAAGGGGAGGGATCTCATTTCTGGTGCCTGACGGGGGGGGGAGGGGGGAGGGGGCGGGGGAATTGGAGAGGAGAGAAGAGGGGGCAGAGGGCATCTCAATGTATCTGTGTGTGTGCGTGCGTGCATCTTTGAGGAAACTCAAAGATCGGACGCGACAGAGCATGTATGTAGTCCAGCCGGACCAATTCACCACGTCTCTGTCTCTTGTCTCTCTGTTTCTGTTTCTCTATTTCTCTCTCTGTGTCTCTCTTTGTCTCTGTCTGTCTGTCTGTCTGTCTGTCTGTCTGTCTGTCTCTCTCTCTCTCTCTCTCTCTCTCGTTTGAATTCTCTCTCCCGCCCGCCCGCCCACCTGCACTCCCTCCCTCCTTTTCCTCTCGACTTGCCAGTCAATCCTGGGGCTTGAGCTACTGTACTGGTGCTCCAACACACAACGGTCCCACTCCGAGCCTGCCTGCCTGCCTGCCTGCCTATGCATGGGCCCCATACTCCAACGAGGCACATCATCATCCCCACCCCACCCCTTCTCTGAAAAGAAGGCAGTCTCTCTCGGGGCCAGCCAGCCTGGGCCGCTTTTCTCAGTCAGTCAGTGCGTGGTTTGTTTGTTCTTTTTTTCCCCCCATGCATTTCATGAGAGAAAACTGCAATTCACAAAACCACCACTAGATGGCGCGCGTTCGCCGTCGACAAGGTGGATGGGGCGGCGGGAGGGGCAAAACACGGGTCGGGTCAGTCACTCACTCAGTCAGTCAGTCCTCACCTACCCGGCAGTGGGGAGTGAGAGTTCTGACATACACATACATATAGGTTGTTATGATTCATTATTATCATCATTTGCTTTTCCTCTGTCGTAGCCATGACGACGGGGAGGGGGGAGGGCGGGGTTCGACCGCCAG
>NW_012320957.1:0-1670 GCF_000151885.1 Dipodomys ordii
CCCGCTGTGTCCCGCTGTGTCCTCGCTCTGTCCTGCTGTGTCCCACTGTGTCCCTGGTGTGTCCTCGCTGTGTTATCTCTATGTCCCTCTGTGTCCCCGCTGTGTCCCACTGTGTCCCCAGCTGTGTCCCCGCTGTGTCCTCCTGTGTCCCTCTGTGTCCTCTCTGTGTCCTTCTGTATCCCGCTGTGTCCCCCGCTGTGCCCCCCACAATTTCCCCGCTGTGACGCGCTGTGTCCATGCTGTGTCCCCTGCTGTGTCCCACTGTGTTCCCGCTGTGTCCGCCTCTATGTCCCAAGCTGTGTCCCGCTGTGTCCCCGCTGTGTCCCAGCTGGGTCCCGCTGTGTCCCGCTGTGTCCAAGCTGTGTCCACGCTGTGTCCCGCTGTGTCCCTGGTGTGTCCTCGCTGTGTAATCTCTATGTCCCTCTGAGTCCCCGCTTTGTCCCGCAGTGCCCCCTTATGTCCCTGCTGTGTCCTCGCTGTGTCCTTCTGTATCCCGCTGTGTCCCCCGCTGTGTCCCCCACTATTTCCCCTCTGTGAAACGCTGTGTCCCGCAGTGTCCCTGCTGTGTCCTCGCTGTATCCCCAGCTGTGTCCCACTGTGTCCCCCGCTGTGTCCACGCTGTGTCCCCGCTGTGTCCTCCTGTGTCCCGCTGTGTCCTCGCTGTGTCCTTTTTTATCCCGCTGTGTCCCCCGATGTGTCCCCCACTATTTCCCCGCTGTGACCCGCTGTGT
This sequence comes from Dipodomys ordii, assembly GCF_000151885.1. Lineage (NCBI taxonomy): Eukaryota > Metazoa > Chordata > Mammalia > Rodentia > Heteromyidae > Dipodomys > Dipodomys ordii. The sequence continues at coordinate 732 of NW_012320957.1, forward strand.
CCATGCTATGTCCCCCGCTGTGTCCCGCTGTGTTCCCGGCTGTGTTCCCTGCTGTGTCCCGCTGTGTCCTCGCTGTGTCCCGGCTGTGTCCCGATCTGTCCCGCTGTGTCCAGCTTTGTCCGCCTCTGTGTCCGCCTCTGGGTCCCCTGCTGTGTCCTGCTTTGTCCCCGCTGTGTCCCGCTGTTTCCCACTGTGCCCCTGCTGTGGCGCCGCTGTGTCCCGCTGTGTACCCCGCTGTGTCCCACTGTGTCCCCCGCTGTGTCCCTGCTGTGTCCCTTTGTGTCCCGCTGTGTCCTGCTGTGGACCATGCAGTGTCCTGCTGTGTCCCCCGATGTGTCCATCTGTGTCCACACTGTGTCCCGCTGTGTCCCCGCAGTGTCCCTTGCTGTGTCCTGCTGTGTCCCCGGCTGTGTCCCCTGCCGTGTCCCGCTCTTTCCCGCTGTTTCCTGCTGTGTCCTTGCTGTGTCCCCATTTGTGTCCCGCTGTGTCCTCGCTGGGTCCCCCGCTGTGTCCCGCTGTGTCCCCATGTCTCATGCAGTGTCCTCGCTGGGTCCCCCGCTGTTTCCCCGCTCTGTCCCTGCTGTGTTCCACTCTCTCACGGTATTTGCGGCTCTGTGTCCCCTGCTGTGTCCCCCACTGTGTCCCGCAGTACCCGGGTGTGTCCCGCTTTGTCCCCTGCTGTGTCCCGCTGTTTCCCACTGTGCCCCTGCTGTGTCCCCGGGGTGTCAAGCTGTGTACCCCACTGTGTCCCACTGTGTCCCGCTGTGTGCCCCCTTTGTTCCCCTCTGTGTCCTGCTGTGTCCCCTGCTGTGTCCCCGCTGTGTCCCGCTGTGTCCCCGCTGTGTAACGCTGGGTCCCCCTTTGTGTCCCGCTTTGTCGCCCGCTGTGTACCCCGCTGTGTCCCGCTGTGTCCCCCTGTGTCCTGCTTTGTTCCCTACA
>NW_012320958.1:0-1670 GCF_000151885.1 Dipodomys ordii
GAAGATGATATATCTAGCCCGGTGTAATCAGATTCTTGTAGAGTATTTGATTCCGATGTAGTTGAAGCCGAAGAAGAAAGCAGTTGAAGCTTAGATTCTGATGCAGGAGAAGTTGAATCAGAAGATAAAGAAGAAGCATAAGAAGCAGAAGCAGAAGCAGAGGGAGAAATAGAAAGAAGGAGCAGCAGAAGGTGAAGCAGAAGGAGATGCAGAAAGCAGAAAGGATGCAGAAACAGAAGGAGAGGAAGAAGGATTATTTGGAGAATCAGAAGAAGCAGAAGCAGAAGCAGAAGAAGGAGAAGATAAAGCAGAAGCAGAGGAATGGAAGGAGAAGCAGAAGAAGCAGAAGCGGGAGAAGCAGAAGAAGCAGAAGAAGCAGAAGCAGAAGAAGAAGCAGAAGAAGAAGCAGAAGAAGAAGAAGAAGAAGAAGAAGAAGAAGAAGAAGAAGAAGAAGAAGAAGAAGAAGAAGAAGAAGAAGAAGAAGAAGAAGAAGAAGAAAAAGAAAAAGAAACAGAAGAAGGAGAAGGAGCAGAAGGAGAAGCAGAAGCAGAAGGAGAAGCACAAAGAGAAGGAGAAGAAGCAGTAGCAGGAGAAGCAGAAGAACAACAAACAGACGAAGCCGAAGAAGCAGAAGCAGGACCTGAAGCAGAAGAAACAGAACAAGCAGAAGAAGCAGAAGCAGAAGCAGAACGAGAAGCAGAAGAAGAAGAAGGAGAAGGAGAAAGAGAAGGATTAGGAGTAGGAAGAGCAGAAGGAGAAGCAGAAGCAGAACGAGAAGCAGAAGGAGCAGCAGAAGGAGAAGCAGAAGGAGAAGCAGAAGGAGAAGCAGAAGAAGGAGAAACAGAAGCAGAAGAAGTAGCAGAAGGACAAGCAGAAGCAGAAGAAGATGCAGAAGGAGGTGCAGGACAAGCAGAAGAAGCAAAAGCAGGAGAAGCAGAAGTAGGAGAAGGAGAAGGAGAAGGAAGGGCAGAAGAAGGAATAGGAGAAGCAGAAGGAGAAGCAGAAACAGAAGCAGTGGGAGAAGCAGAAGAAGGAGAAGGAGAAGGAGAAGCAGAAGGAGAAGCAGAAGCAGAAGGAGAAGGAGAAAGAGTAACAGGAGAAGCAGAAGAAGCTGAAGCAGGAGAAGCAGAAGGAGAATAAGCAGAAAAAGCAGAAGCAGAACCTGAACCAGAAGGAGAAGCAGGAGAAGCAGAAGCAGAAGAAGCAGGAGAAGCAGAAGCAGAAGAAGGAGAAGAGCAGAAGCAGAAGCAGCAGGAGAAGCAGAAGCAGAAGAAGGAGAAGGAGAAAGAGAAGGATTTGGAGTAGAAGAAAGAGAAGGATAAGCAGAAGTAGAAAGAGAAGGAGAAGGAGAAGCAGGAGAAGCAGAAGCAGGAGAAGCAGAAGCAGAATGAAAAGCAGAAGAAGGAGAAATTGAAACAGAAGAAGATGCAGAAGGAGAAGCAGAAGCAGAAGCAGAAGGAGAAGCAGAAGAAGGAGGAGAAGGAGAAGCAGAAGGATAATCATAAAGCGAAACAGAAGGAGAAGAAGAAGCATAAGCGGGAGAAGCAGAAGGAGAAGAAGGAGAAGAAGCAGAAGCAGAAGGAGAAGCATTAACAGAAGGAGTTGCAGAAATAGACGCAGAAGAAGCAGAAGAAGAACCTGAAGCAGAAGGAGAAGCAGAAGAAGCAGAA
>NW_012320959.1:0-1670 GCF_000151885.1 Dipodomys ordii
AGCAGGTTACTGTTCGGTGGGTCTTTGGACGTTATACCTCCCATCCGTCCTCCCTTTGCCTATGTGTCTGCCTCTGCCATTTTGTCTTTCCGGCTTCACCTGCTGCTCCTTATCATGCTCCCAAGTATGTATAGATGGAATGCTTATAAACCATGAGCCAAAATTCCTCTTTCCTTCTTTAATTTGTTTTTGTTGTTTTTGTCTTCTACCTTCTTCACAGTGACAAGAAAGAATAAAAACAATCCACTTGCTGGACGCTCATGCCTATAATCCTATCTACTCAGGAATCTGAATCTAAGGATCGCCCATCCAAGAAAACTCCATGACATATGTGTCTCCAATTAATCACAAAAACCTACAACTGCATCTGTAGTTAAGTGATAGAATATTACCCTTGAGCAAAAAACCTCAGGGTACTGCCCAGGCCCTAAGTTCAAGCCTCAGTACTGACACCATATACAGATACATAGACTGCTGCTGGGAATTAGGATTCTCTTTCTGCTTCCTTCTCCTTCTCCTACTTCTACTTCTCCTTCTGCTTCTGCTTCTTCTGCTTCACCAGCTTCTCCTTCTTCTTCAGGTTCTGCTTCTGCTTCTTCGGATTCTTATGCTTCTGCTTCTCCTGCTTCTGCTTCTTCTACTTCCCCTCCTTCTCTTTCTGCTTCTCCTTCTGTTTCTGCTTCTCCTTCTTCTTCTGCTTCTTGTCCTTCTCCTGTTTCTTCTGCTTCTGCTTCTCCTGTTTCTGCATCTCCTGCTTCTCCTTCTGCTGCTCTTTCTGCTTCTCCTGCTGCTTTTCTTTCTCCTGCTGCTTCTGCGTCTTCTGTTTCTTCTGCTTCTGCTTCTCCTGCTTCTCCTACTTCTCGTGCTCCTTCTCCTTCTCCTTCTTCTGCTTCTCCCACTGCTTCTGCTTCTTTTGCTTATTCTTTTTCTTCTGCTTCTGCTTCTCCTGCTTCTGCTTCTACTGCTTCTCCTTATGCTTCTCCTTATGCTGCTTCTTCTTCTTCTTCTTCCTCTTCTTCTCCTTCTTTTTCGTCTTCGTCTTCTTCCTTTCTTTCTTCTGCTTCTGCTTTTCCTGCTTCTTCTGCTTCTACTGTTTCTCTTTCTGCTTCTCATTCTGCTTCTGCTTCTCCTTCTGCTTCTCCTATTGCTTCTGCTGCACTTCCTTCTCCTTCTCTTTCTCCTACTACTGCTTCTCCTTCTGCTTCTGCTTCTTCTGCTTCTCCTGCTTCTCGTTCTGCATCTTTTTCTGCTTCTGCTTCTCCTTCTGCTGCTTCTTCTGCTACTCCTTCTTCTGATTCTCCTTCTGATTCTCCTTCTACTTCTCTTTCTGCTGTTCCTTCTCCTTCTTCTGCTTCTCCCTCTGATTCTTCTTCTTATGCTTATTCTTTTTCTACTTCTTCTGCTTCTCCTGCTTTTGCTTCTTCTGCTTCTACTTCTTCTCCTTATGCTTCTCCTTCTCCTTCTCCTTCTCCTTCTCCTTCTCCTTCTCCTTCTTCTTCTTCTTCTCCTTCTTCTTCTTCTTCTTCTTCTTCTTCTTCTTCTTCTTCTTCTTCTTCTTCTTCTTCTTCTTCTTCTTCTTCTTCTTCTTCTTCTTCTTCTTCTTCTTCTTCTTCTTCTTCTTCTTCTTCTTCTCTTTCTTCTTCTTCTTCTTTTCCTGCTCCTTCTGCTTC
>NW_012320960.1:0-1670 GCF_000151885.1 Dipodomys ordii
GAAGAAGAAGAAGAAGAAGAAGAAGAAGAAGAAGAAGAAGAAGAAGAAGAAGAAGAAGAAGAAGAAGAAGAAGAAGAAGAAGAAGAAGAAGAAGAAGAAGAAGAAGAAGAAGAAGAAGAAGAAGAAGGAGAAGGAGAAGCATAAGGAGAAGCAGTAGAAGCAGAAGAAGCAGAAGCAGGAGAAGCAGAAGCAGAAGAAAAAGAATAAGCATAAGAAGCAGAATCAGAGGGAGAAGCAGAAGGAGAAGGAGCAGCAGAAGGAGAAGCAGAAGCAGAAAGAGAAGCAGAAACAGAAGGAGAACAAGAAGGAGAAGCAGGAAAATCAGAAGAAGTATAAGTAGAAGCAGAAAGAGAAGGAGAAGAAGTAGAAGCAGGAGTAGAAGTAGAATCAGAAGAAACAGAAGAAGAAGAAGCAGAAGAAACAGAAGCAAAAGAAACAGAAGAAGGAGAAGAGCAGAAGCAGAAGCAGAAGGAGAAGCAGAAGCTGAAGGAGAAGCAGAAAGAGAAGCAGGAGAAGCAGAAGAAGCAGGAGAAGCAGAAGAAGAAGAAACAGAAGAAGCCGAAGAAGCAGAAGCAGAATCTGAAGCAGAAGGAGAAACAGAAGAAGCACAATCTGAAGCAGAAGCAGAAGAAACAGAAATAGTAGAATAAACAGAAGCAGAAGCAGCAGGAGAAGCAGAAGCAGAAGAATGAGAAGGCAAAAGAGAAGGATTAGGAGTAGGAGAAGCAGAGGGATAAGCAGAAGCAGAAAGAGAAGCAGAAGGAGAAGCAGCACGAGAAGCAGGAGAAGCAGAAGAAGCAGAAGCAGGAGAAGCAGAAAAAACAGAAGACGCAGAAGCAGAATGAGAAGCAGAAGGAGAAATTGAAGCAGAAGGAGAAGCAGTAGAAGAAGGAGAAGGAGAGGGAGAAGCAGAAAGAGAAGCAGAACGAGAAGCAGGACAAGCAGCAGCAGGAGAAGCAGAAGCAGAAGAAACAGAAGGAGAAGAAGCAGAAGCATAAGGAAAAGGAGAAACAGAAGGAAAAGCAGAAGGAGAAGCAGAAGAAGCAGCAGCAGGAGAAGCAGAATCAGAAGAAGCCGAAGAAGCAGAAGCAGAAACTGAAGCAGAAGGAGAAGCAGGAGAAGGAGAAGAAGCAGAATCTGGAGAAGCAGGAGAAACAGAAGCATAAAGAGAAGAAAAAGCAGAAGGAGAAGCAGAAGGAGAAGTAGAAGAAACAGAAGAAGTAGACGCAGTAGCAGAAGCAGCAGAAGATGCAGAAGGAGGAGAAGCAGAAGGAAAAGCAGAAGAACGAGAAGGAGAAGGAGAAGAAGAAACAGAAGGAGAAGCAGAAAGAGAAGCAGAAGAAGGAGCAGGAGAAGGAAAAGCAGAAGGAGAAGCAAAAAGAGCAGCAGAAGGAGAAGCAGGAGAAGCAGAAACAGGAGAAGCATAAGCAGAAGAAACAGGAGAAGGACAAGAAGCAGAAGCAGAAGGAGAAGCAGAAACAAAAGGAAAAGCAGAAGGAGAAGCAGGAGAAGCAGAAGAAGCAGCAGCAGGAGAAGCAGAAGCAGAAGAAGCCGAAGAAGCAGAAGCAGAACCTGAAGCAGAAGGAGAAGCAGGAGAAGGAGAAGAAGCAGAATCTGGAGAAGCAGAAGGAGAAGCAGAAGCAGAAAAAGAAGCAGACGAAGAGAAGCAG
>NW_012320961.1:0-1670 GCF_000151885.1 Dipodomys ordii
AAGAGCGACTAACTGAGCCCAAAGGGTGCCAGAGGGTCTAGAGAATGTGCTGGGTGCTGGCTGCATGCGATGTGTCTGCACCAGTGAGCTTCTACTTGGCCAAGGAGGAACTCTTAAGAACAATTACAACAGTCAGGGAGGCTGAGGGAGAGATTGTTACTAAGAGCATTTACCCAAATATCTTTCACGTCTCAATATACATTAAAAAGAAAAAGAAGAGTGAATAATGGAAATAACTGAAGTCAACCCTTATGTGTGTGTGTTGCGTTTCTGTTGAACAGTAAGATTTGGCAGAGTCATTACTGTGCAAAAGTATATTATGCCTCTCCTAGGAACAGCTCAGATTAGACTAGAATGCCTTATTCCTCAAGCATGTTAAAACCCACATCTGCAATGCCCTCTACAATACCGCACTCGATAAATGAACAATTCGATGCCTCAGCCCGGGCAAGAACGTGGGTCTGAAATCCCAACCCACTCTTCTGATAGTCCACCCCCCCGTTGTCATGGCTACGACAGAGGAAAAGCAAATGATGATAATAATGAATCATAACAACATATATGTATGTGTATGTCAGAACTCTCACTCCCCACTGCCGGGTAGGTCAGGACTGACTGACTGAATGAGTGACTGACCCGACCCGTGTTTTGCCCCTCCTGCCGCCCCATCCACCTTGTCGACGGCGAACGCGCGCCATCTAGTGGTGGTTTTGTGAATTGCAGTTTTCTCTCATGAAATGCATGGGGGAAAAAAAAGAACAAACAAACCACGCACTGACTGACTGAGAAAACAGGCCCAGGCTGGCTGGCCCCGAGAGAGACTGCCTTCTTTTCAGAGAAGGGGTGGGGTGGGGATGATGATGTGCCTCGTTGGAGTATGGGGCCCATGCATAGGCAGGCAGGCAGGCAGGCAGGCTCGGAGTGGGACCGTTGTGTGTTGGAGCACCAGTACAGTAGCTCAAGCCCCAGGATTGACTTGCAAGTCGAGAGGAAAAGGAGGGAGGGAGTGCGGGCGGGCGGGCGGGCGGGAGAGAGAATTCAAACGAGAGAGAGAGAGAGAGAGACAGACAGACAGACAGACAGACAGACAGACAGAGACAAAGAGAGACACAGAGAGAGAAATAGAGAAACAGAAACAGAGAGAGAAGAGACAGAGACGTGGTGAATTGGTCCGGCTGGACTACATACATGCTCTGTCGCATCCGATCTTTGAGTTTCCTCAAAGATGCACGCACGCACACACACAGATACACTGAGATGCCCTCTGCCCCCTCTTCTCTCCTCTCCAATTCCCCCGCCCCTCCCCCCTCCCCCCCCTTCAGGCACCAGAAATGAGATCCCTCCCCTTCGCCTATTGCGTCAATTACAAACAAAAGGCAGCGTGAGATTCAAGCAAATTTGTTTTATTTTATTCCGAGGGTAGGGTTGTGGATTTTGGTGCGGGGGGGGGGTCGGAGGTCGTGGTCGTGGTCGACTAATCGCCTGCGGGGTTGGGGGGGTGAGGATGGATGGTTACGCCACCTGCATGGATGGCTCGCGTTCCCCTCTGGCTGTCTGGTTGCCGCTGAGTGCTTCAGATATCACCATCCGGTCAGGAAGCAGGGGCTGGAAGATAAAGAGATATTAAAGAGATAATTAGGAGCAGGACTCCAGGAAGCCCGAAGGCGGTG
>NW_012320962.1:0-1670 GCF_000151885.1 Dipodomys ordii
GACAATATCAGTCTATTAGAAATCTCATGTATTTGCCTAGACACCTCTAGAAATGATTTCTTGTGTTGAGCATCAGGAGAGCCACTCCACGTAAACCGACAGTGAGAGTCAAGAAAGAATGGGCTCATGTGACAATGTCCTGATGTTTATAATAGGGGGAGTTAATTGAATGACAACCTAGTTGTAACTTGTGCGAGAGAGATCATAGAAGATGGCAGAGGAGAAGCTGGAGATTAAACAAGCTCTTTCATAGAAAACAGTTATAGTGTTGCAGTGAACAGTCCTAGGCCAGAGAATTACACCAAGTGTGCCATCACAGTACAGAGAGTTTGGCCAGAGAGGGAAAATCTAGGCAAAGAGACAGATATGAGCACTTGCCAACAGCCTCTGCGATGGCAGCAGCGGCGGAGGCCATAGACGACATACCTACAATACAGAGAGTCTGGGACAAAAGCGCCAGACACAGCAAGCTAGCAGATTCTACGTAACACCAGCAAGAACTGACAAGGATCAGATATCATCACCCTGCAGATCACAGACCAGAGTTAACCCGGAAACCAAGACTCCAGTGGTGTGAGTAGAAGCCTTACATCCTCACTCCTTTTCAGGAAGCAGAGGAGAGAAGGCACCCATCCCCCACCCCACTACTATACTATAGATCTCAATCTTTGATAGTGACAAAGGCCAGGCTGAGCTGCCAGCTCAAACTCGGGACTTGGGAGAAAACAAGACAGTCATTTAGAATGTCACAAGAACCTGCCCAGACCTGCCAGGCTAAACTCCACCCAGGGGAAAGTCACCCAGCCCAGGAAGAGGAAAATCTGCCACCAGGAGTGGCTTTCTTCACTGGGTAAACAGAGCCAGAGGCTGCCCCTCCCTACAGCATCCTAGACAAGCAATTGAAATTCAGTAAACATAAACCCTGAGAATGGCTCCAGGCTGGGCTCTGTGACTGTCTCCGAAGCTAGCCCCTCAGGGAAAAGCTACTGTTTGCTGAAAGGCCTCAACCCTACCCAGAACCTAGCCTCATCTCATGATCTCCAAACTAGAGGAAACAGCCATCTCCCTCTTTTGTGATACTCAAAAGAGATCCCCCTCCCACTAAACTAGCCTGGGAGGAGGATCACAAAATCCTGGGTAAAGCAGAGCACTTTTCTGCTTGCCCATAAAAACTGACTCAAGCCACAGGAAAAACAAACACCACAAGCAGATCAGAGTCTCCACAAGAGACCTGGTTATGGACACAAGGGAGACACAGAATCTTCCCATTCCCCCCACCAAAACAAAAATCAAAGAACTTTCTTTTTGTTCCTTATTCTAATTTTTTTGGTAATTTTTAATTTTTTAAATTTTTGTTTTCTATTATTTTTTCTTTTCTTCCTTGTATAATTTTTATTTTAAGTGTGTATGTGTGTGTGTTTTTTAAAATCTCTACTGTCCTTTTGATCCTTTTTTTCTTTGTTTCTTTTCTCATTTCTTTTCTTTCTCTTTCTTCTTTTCTTCTCTGTCATTCTTTTCTTTGTGACTTAATTGCTGTCAGCTCACCCTCAAATATACATGTTGTCAACATAGTATTCTACTCTGCTAGCAAATCAATAATGCATTTATTTTACAGGCACAATCCATAAAGACCAGAAACCTGGCTCCTTATTTATTTATTTATTTATTTA
>NW_012320963.1:0-1670 GCF_000151885.1 Dipodomys ordii
TACCCCGGATAAGTTACCAATTATGTCCCTAGATGAGGTCCATAACTGGGTCAAGGCAGAGTTCATCAGATAAGTTCACCCGATGTATTCCCACTATATCCCCCGATAACGTCTTCAAGAATTATCCTTAGATGTGTCCCACTGTGTCCCGCTCTGCCCCCACTGTGTCCCGTTGTGTCCACAGATGTGAACCACGCTTTGTAACGCTGTATCCCCGCTGTATCGACGCTGTGTCCCGCTGGGTCCCGCTGTGTCCTCGCTGTGTTCCCCGCTGTGTCCCGCAGTTTCCCCCGCTGTGTCCCCCGCTGTGTCCTCGCTGTATCCCCCACTGTGTCCCGCTGTGTCCTCGCTGGGTCCTGCGCTGGGTCCCGCTGTGTCCCCCGCTGTGTCGCGCTGTGTCCCGCTCTGTCCCGCTCTGTCCCTGCTGTGTCTCGCTGTGTACTGCTGTGTCCTCGCTGTGTCCCCCGCTGTCTCCTGCTCGGTCCCCTGCTGTGTCTCACGATTTGTCCTCGCTGTGTCCCACTGTGTCCCGCTGTGCCCCCACTGTGTCCCGTTGTGTCCACAGATGTGTACCACGTTGTGTAAAGTTGTATCCCAGCTGTATCGACGCTGTGTCCCGCTGTGTCCCGCTGGGTCCTCGCTGGGTCCACCGCTGTGTCCCGCTGTTTCCAACGCTGTGTCCCGCTGTGTCCCCCGCTCTCTCCCCTGTGTCCACCGCTGTGTCCCGCTGTTTCCCCCGCTGTGTCCCGCTGTGTCCTCGCTGTGTCCCCCGCTATCACCCGCTCTGTCCCCCGCTGTGTCTCACGCTTTGTCCCCGCTGTGTCCCACTGTGTTCCGCTGTGTCCCGCTGTGCCCCCACTGTGTCCCGTTGTGTCCACAGCTGTGTACCACGCTGTGTAACGCTGTGTCCCCGCAGTATCGACGCTGTGTCCCGCTGGGTCCCGCTGTGTCCTTGCTGTGCTCACGGCTGTGTCCCGCAGTGTCCCCCGCTGTGTCCCGCTGTGTCCTCGCTGGGTCCCCCACTGTGTCCCGCTGTGTCCCTCGCTGTGTCCCGCTGTGTCCCGCTCTGTCACCCGCTACGTCTCACGATTTGTCCTCGCTGTGTCCCACTGTGTCCTGCTGTGCTCCCACTGTATCCCGTTGTGTCCACAGATGTGTACCACGCTGTGTAACGCTGTATCCCAGCTGTATCGACGCTGTGTCCCGCTGTGTCCCGCTGTGTCCTCGCTGTGTTCCCCACTGTGTCCCGCAGTGTCCCCCGCTGTGTCCCCTGCTGTGTCCTCGCTGTGTCCCCCGCTGTGTCCCGCCGTGTCCTCGCTGGGTCCTCCCTTGTGTCCCGTTGTGTCCCCCGCTGTGTACCGCTGTGTCCTTGCTGGGTACCCCGCTGTGTCCCGCTGTGTCCTTGCTGGGTACCCCGCTGTGTCCCGCTGTGTCCTCGCTGGGTCCCCCGCTGTGTCCCGCTGTGTCCTCGCTGTGTCCCCCGCTGTGTCCCGCTGTGTCCTCGCTCTGTCCACCGCTGTGTCCCGCTGTGTCCCGCTGTGTCCCGCTCTGTCCCTGCTGTGTCCCGCTGTGTCCTGCTGTGTCCTCGATGTGTCCCCCGCTGTCTCCCGCTCTGTCCCCCGCTTCAGTCTCACTATTTGTCCTCGCTGTGTCCCACTGTGTCCCGCTGT
>NW_012320964.1:0-1670 GCF_000151885.1 Dipodomys ordii
GAGAAGCAGAGGAGAGCAGAGCAGTATGAGAGCAGAAGAGCAGCAGTAGAGCAGAGAGCAGGAAAAGCAGAAGCAGAAGAAAAGAGAGAAGACGAGAGAAGAGAAGAGAGATGAGAGAGAAGAAGATGAAGATGAAGAAGAAGATGAAGAAGTGACGAAGAAGATGACGACGACGACGAAGAAGAAGAAGAAGAAGCATAAGGAGAAGCATAAGGAGAAGCATAAGGAGAAGCAGTAGAAGCAGAAGAAGCAGAAGCAGGAGAAGCAGAAGCAGAAGAAAAAGAATAAGCAAAAGAAGCAGAAGCACTAGGAGAAGCAGAAGAAGGAGAAGGAGTAGGAGCAGCAGAAGGAGAAGCAGAAGTAGAAAGAAAAGCAGAAACAGAAGGAGAACAAGAAGGAGAAGCAGGAGAATCAGAAGAAGCAGAAATAGAAGCAGAAGAAGCAGCAGAAGAAGAAGAGCAGAAGAAGCATAAGAAGCAGAAGCAGGAGAAGCAGAACCAGAAGAAAAAGAAGAAGCATAAGAAGCAGAAGCAGAGGGAGAAGCAGAAGAAGGAGAAGGAGCAGCAGAAGGAGAAGCAGAAGGAGAATCAGGAGAAGCAGAAGAAGGAGAAGCAGAAGAAGCAGAAGCAGAAGGAGAAGCAGAAGTAGGAGAAGGAGAAGGAAGGGCAGCAGAATCAATAGGAGAGGCAGAAGGAGAAGCAGAAGCAGAAAGAGAAGCAGAAAGAGAAGCACTAGAAGCAGAAGAAGCAGGAAAAGCAGAAGAAGAAGAAAGAGAAGAAGAAAGAGAAGAAGAAGACGAAGACGAAGAAGAAGAAGAAGAAGAAGAAGAAGAAGAAGAAGAAGAAGAAGAAGAAGGAGGAGGAGGAGGAGGAGGAGGAGAAGAAGAAGAAAAGAAGAAGAAGAAGAAGAAGAAGAAGAAGAAGAAGAAGAAGAAGAAGAAGAAGAAGGAGAAGGAGAAGGAGAAGGAGAAGCATAATGAGAAGAAGTAGAAGCAGAAGAAGCAGAAGCAGGAGAAGCAGAAGCAGAAGAAAAGGATAAGCATAAGAAGCAGAATCAGAGGGAGAAGCAGAAGAAGGACAAGGAGCAGCAGAAGGAGAAGCAGAAGGAGAATCAGAAGGAGAAGCAGAAGAAGGAGAAGCAGAAGCAGAAGAAGAAGAAGAAGCAGAAGAAGATGCAGAAGGAGAAGCAGAAGAAGCAGAAGCAGAAGGAGAAGCAGAAGTAGGAGAAGGAGAAGGAGAAGGAAGGGCAGCAGAATCAATAGGAGAAGCAGAAGGAGAAGGAGAAGCAGAATGAGAAGCAGAAAGAGAAGCAGTAGAAGCAGAAGAAGCAGGAAAAGCATAAGCAGAAGAAAGAGAAGAAGAAGACGAAGAAGAAGAACAAGAAGAAGAAGAAGAAGAAGAAGCATAAGGAGAAGCATAAGGAGAAGCAGTAGAAGGAGAAGGAGCAGAAGCAGGAGAAGCAGAAGCAGAAGAAAAAGAATAAGCAAAAGAAGCAGAAGCAGAAGCACTGGGAGAAGCAGAAGAAGGGAGAAGGAGAAGGAGCAGCAGAAGGAGAAGCAGAGCAGAAAGAGAAGCAGAAACAGAAGGAGAACAAGAATGAGAAGCAGGAGAATCAGAAGAACTCAGAAGAGGGAGCAGAAAGAGGAGAAGAGAAGCAGAAGTAGAATCAGA
>NW_012320965.1:0-1670 GCF_000151885.1 Dipodomys ordii
CTCTCTCCCGCCCGCCCGCACTCCCTCCCTCCTTTTCTTCTCGACTTGCCAGTCAATCCTGGGGCTTGAGCTACTGTACTGGCGCTCCAACACACAAGGGTCCCACTCCGAGCCTGCCTGCCTGCCTATGCATGGGCCCCATACTCCAACGAGGCACATCATCATCCCCACCCCACCCCTTCTCTGAAAAGAAGGCAGTCTCTCTCGGGGCCAGCCAGCCTGGGCCGGTTTTCTCAGTCAGTCAGTGCGTGGTTTGTTTGTTCTTTTTTTCCCCCCATGCATTTCATGAGAGAAAACTGCAATTCACAAAACCACCACTCGACAAGGTGGATGGGGTGGCGGGAGGGGCAAAACACGGGTCGGGTCAGTCACTCACTCAGTCAGTCAGTCCTCACCTACCCGGCAGTGGGGAGTGAGAGTTCTGACATACACATACATATAGGTTGTTATGATTCATTATTATCATCATTTGCTTTTCCTCTGTCGTAGCCATGATGACGGGGAGGGGGGAGGGCCGGGTTTCGACCGCCAGCCGACGTGTTGCGGAGGGGGAGGGGGAGGGGGAGGTGTCGCTCGTTCCCTGGATAGATCCGTCTCCCCTCCTCTCCACCATTCTCTCCCTACATCCTCCCCCCGCCCCCCCCGCCTTCGGGCTTCCCTGGAGTCCTGCTCCTAATTATCTCTTTAATATCTCTTTATCTTCCAGCACCTGCTTCCTGACCGGATGGTGATATCTGAAGCACTCAGCGGCAACCAGACAGCCAGAGGGGAACGCGAGCCATCCATGCAGGTGGTGTAACCGTCCATGCTCACCCACCCCCCGCAGGCGATTACTCGACCACGACCACGACCTCCGACCCCCCCCCCGCACCAAAATCCACAACCCTACCCTCGGAACAAAATAAAACAAATTTGCTTGAATCTCACGCTGCCTTTTGTTTGTAATTGACGCAATAGGCGAAGGGGAGGGATCTCATTTCTGGTGCCTGACGGGGGGGGGAGGGCGGAGGGGGCGGGGGAATTGGAGAGGAGAGAAGAGGGGGCAGAGGGCATCTCAGTGTATCTGTGTGTGTGCGTGCATGCATCTTTGAGGAAACTCAAAGATCGGACGCGACAGAGCATGTATGTAGTCCAGCCGGACCAATTCACCACGTCTCTGTCTCTTGTCTCTCTGTTTCTGTTTCTCTATTTCTCTCTGTGTGTCTCTCTTCGTCTCTTTCTGTCTGTCTGTCTGTCTGTCTGTCTGTCTCTCTCTCTCTCTCTCTCTCTCTCGTTTGAACTCTCCCGCCCACCCGCCCGCGCGCACTCCCTCCCTCCTTTTCCTCTCGACTTGCCAGTCAATCCTGGGGCTTGAGCTACTGTACTGGCGCTCCAACACACAACGGTCCCACTCCGAGCCTGCCTGCCTGCCTGCCTGCCTATGCATGGGCCCCATACTCCAACGAGGCACATCATCATCCCCACCCCACCCCTTCTCTGAAAAGAAGGCAGTCTCTCTCGGGGCCAGCCAACCTGGGCCGGTTTTCTCAGTCAGTCAGTGCGTGGTTTGTTTGTTCTTTTTTTCCCCCATGCATTTCATGAGAGAAAACTGCAATTCACAAAACCACCACTAGATGGCGCGCGTTCGCCGTCGACAAGGTGGATGGGGCGGCGGGAGGGGCAAAACACGG
>NW_012320966.1:0-1670 GCF_000151885.1 Dipodomys ordii
CAGAAGAAGGAGCAGGAGAAGGAAAAGCAGCAGGAGAAGCAGAATGAGCAGCAGAAGGAGGAGCAGGAGATGCAGAAACAGGAGAAGCCTAAGCAGATACATACAGGAGTAGGACAAGAAGCAGAAGCAGAAGGAGAAGCAGATACAGAAGGAGAAGCAGAAGGAGAAGCAGAAAATGAAGGAGGGGAATCAGAAGAAGTTGAAGCAGGAGAAGCGGAAGCATAAGAATCTGAAGAAGCAGAAGGAGAACCTGAAGCAGAAGGAGAAGCAGGAGAAGCAGAAGAATCAGAATCTGGAGAAGCAGAAGGAGAAGCAGAAGGAGAAGCAGAAGCAGAAAGAGAATCAAAAGCAGAAGGAGAAGCAGAAGAAACAGAAGAAGTAGAAGCAGTAGCAGTGGTAGCAGAAGTAGAAGGAGAAGCAGAAGGAAAAGCAGAAGAACAATAAGGTGAAGGGAAACAGAAGGAGAAGCAGTAGGAGAATAAGAAGGAAAAGCAGAAGAAGGAGAAGCAGAAGCAGAAAAAGATGCAGAAGGAGAAGCAGAAGAAGCAGAAGCAGAACGAGAAGCAGGAAAAGCAGAAGAAGCAGAAGCAAAAGGAGAAGCAAAAGAAGGAGAAGGAGAAGCAGAGGCAGAAGAAGAAGCATAAGGAGAAGCACAAGCAGAAGGAGATGCAGAAGGAGAAGCAGGAGAAGCAGAAGAAGCAGAAGCTGAAGGAGAAGCAGAAGTAGGAGAAGGAGAAGGAGGAGAAGCAGAAGCAGAAGCAGAAGCGGAATGAGAAGCAGAAAGAGAAGCAGGAGAAGCACAAGAAGCAGAAGCAGGAGAAGCCGAAAGAGAAGAAGCAGAAGAAGCAGAATCAGAAGCAGAATTAGAAGCAGAAGCAGAACGAGAAGCAGCAGAAGAAGTAGAACCAGAAATTCAGGCAGGACAAACAGAAGAAGTAGAAGCAGAAGCAGAAGGAGAAGCAAAAAGAGAAGTAGTAGGAGAAGTAGAAGAAGCAGCAGAAGGAGAAGCAGCAGAAGAAGCAGAAAAACAAGCAGGAGAAGCAGAAGCAGAAAGAGAAGTAGAAGCAGAAGAAGCAGAAGCAGAAGAAGAAGCAGTAGAAGCACAAGAAGCAGAAGCAGGAGAAGCAGAAGATAAAGAAGAAGCATAAGAAGCAGAAGCAGAGGGAGAAACAGAAGAAGGAGAAAGTCAGCAGAATGTGAAGCAGAAGGAGATGCAGAAGCAGAAAGAGAAGCAGAAACAGAAGGAGAAGAAGAAGGAGAAGTTGGAGAATCAGAAGAAGCAGAAGCAGAAGCAGAAAGAGAAGGAGAAGAAAGAGAAGGAGAAGCAGAAGGAGAAGGACAAGCAGGAGAAGCAGAAGAAGCAGAAGCGGGAGGAACAGAAGAAGAAGAAGAAGAAACAGAAGAAAGAGAAGGAGGAGAAGGAGAAGCAGAAGGAGAAGCAAAAGAGAAGCAGAAGAAGCTGAAGAAGCAGTAGCAGGAGAAGCAGAAGCAGAAGAAACAGAAGAAGCCCAAGAAGCAGAAGGAGAACCTGAAGCAGAAGGAGAAGCAGAAGCAGCAGAAGCTGGAAAAGTAGAAGCAGAAGAAACAGAACAAGCAGAAGAAGCAGAAGAAGAACAAGGAGAAAGAGAAGGATTAGGAGTAGGAGAAAAAGAAGGATAAGCAGAAGCAGA
>NW_012320967.1:0-1670 GCF_000151885.1 Dipodomys ordii
GGAGCTCTCGAACAGTTCCCAGTTTTAGTGGGTCCTGTGGTCCAGATGTTGGAGAGAGAGTCTAGGTCAGGGTCTGGGGATTCCCTCCAGCTCAGGGTCCCCTGTGAAGTACTCACCCTGGAGCTGGTTGTTTCTGTGTGGTGTAGGTCGTCAGTTGTTGTTGCAATCCGAGTTCAGTTGGGGTGGTTGCAGGCTGGGTTGGGCGGCCCCCGCCGGGTCGTTGCGATCGCGATCTGGCGGGTGGTCTGCCGACAGGTTCGCTGCTGCTGGTGCCGGGCGGCTTTGGCGGGATGGAGCCTCTCCGCTCCCGTGGAGAGTTAGGGATGGGGGTGGGATCCTCGTGGAGAATCCCGGCTGGTAGGTTTCTCTGTTCCTGGCGATCTGCTGTTCTGCGGACCGGTACCTGGTATCTGCAACCGGTACCTGGTATCTGCGAGCGGCCCCCTGTGTCTCTGGGGCTCCGGCAGCCCCCGCCCCGCCGGCTGGCCGGCGGCTTGGCGCTCTGCCGCGCGGCCAGTAAAGGTTGGGGGAGGGGTCTTCGCTCTTCTCTGTTCTGAAATTCTTTTCTTCTCTTTCTTTTTTTGTTATTTCTCACCTCTGGTTTTTCTCTGAGTGTTCGTCTTTTTGTTGTTGTCGGTCTCTTGGGGAGATTAAGCGTTGGAACTCGAACTCTCTTTTTGGTTGGAGAGAGCTGTGGCGTTTCCCTACTGCCCCGTCGCCATCTTGGTCCCCCCTCTCCTAATTATCTCTTTAATATCTCTTTATCTTCCAGCCCCTGCTTCCTGACTGGATGGTGATATCTGAAGCACTCAGCGGCAACCAGACAGCCAGAGGGGAACGCGAGCCATCCATGCAGGTGGCGTAACCGTCCATCCTCACCCCCCCCCGCAGGCGATTACTCGACCACGACCACGACCTCCGACCCCCCCCCGCACCAAAATCCACAACCCTACCCTCGGAACAAAATAAAACAAATTTGCTTGAATTTCACGCTGCCTTTTGTTTGTAATTGACGCAATAGGCGAAGGGGAGGGATCTCATTTCTGGTGCCTGACGGGGGGGGAGGGGGGAGGGGGCGGGGGAATTGGAGAGGAGAGAAGAGGGGGCAGAGGGCATCTCAGTGTATCTGTGTGTGTGCGTGCGTGCATCTTTGAGGAAACTCAAAGATCGGACGCGACAGAGCATGTATGTAGTCCACCCGGACCAATTCACCACGTTTCTGTCTCTTGTCTCTCTGTTTCTGTTTCTCTATTTCTCTCTCTGTGTCTCTCTTTGTCTCTGTCTGTCTGTCTGTCTGTCTGTCTGTCTGTCTGTCTGTCTCTCTCTCTCTCGTTTGAATTCTCTCTCCCGCCCGCCCGCCCGCCCGCACTCCCTCCCTCCTTTTCCTCTCGACTTGCCAATCAATCCTGGGGCTTGAGCTACTGTACTGGCGCTCCAACACACAACGGTCCCACTCCGAGCCTGCCTGCCTGCCTGCCTGCCTATGCATGGGCCCCATACTCCAACGAGGCACATCATCATCCCCACCCCACCCCTTCTCTGAAAAGAAGGCAGTCTCTCTCGGGGCCAGCCAGCCTGGGACGGTTTTCTCAGTCAGTCAGTGCGTGGTTTGTTTGTTCTTTTTTTACCCCATGCATTTCATGAGAGAAAACTGCAATCACAAAACCACC
>NW_012320968.1:0-1670 GCF_000151885.1 Dipodomys ordii
GTACCATGCAGTGTCCCGGCTGTGTCCCAGAGTGTCCCACATTTGTCCTTGCTGTGTAACACAATGAGTCACACGGGGTCCCGGTATGTACAGCTGGTCAAGTGGTCCCGGATGAGTGTCCAAAAAATCCCGCTGAGTCCCAAATAAGTCACTATAAGTCCCGATTTGTCCCCCGCTGTGTCCGTGCATGTGTCCCCGCAAAGTACCCGTTGTGTCCCCGATGTGTCACGCTGTGTCCCGTGGTGTCTCACTTTGTCCCCCACTGTGTCATCCGAAGTATACCCGAAATGTCACTCTCTATCCCCAAAGGGTCCACCAGTGTCCCGTAGTATCCCCCGCTGATCCCGCTGAATCTCCCGTTTGTCCACCGCTGTGTCCTGCTTAATCCCCCGCAGTGTCCCATAGAGTATTACACTGTGTCCAGATGGGTGCCGTAATGTCCCAGCCCCCCCCCCGCCTTCGGGCTTCCCTGGAGTCCTGCTCCTAATTATCTCTTTAATATCTCTTTATCTTCCAGCCCCTGCTTCATGACCGGTTGGTGATATCTAAAGCACTCAGCGGCAACCAGACAGCCAGAGGGGAACGCGAGCCATTCATGCAGGTGGCGTAACCGACCATCCTCACCCCCCCCCGCAGGCGATTACTGGACCATGACCACGACCTCCGACCCCCCCCCCCGCACCAAAATCCACAACCCTACCCTCGGAACAAAATAAAACAAATTTGCTTGAATCTCACGCTGCCTTTTTTTTGTAATTGACGCAATAGGCGAAGGGGAGGGATCTCATTTCTGGTGCCTGACGGGGGGGGGGAGGGGGGAGAGGGCGGGGGAATTGGAGAGGAGAGAAGAGGGGGCAGAGGACATCTCAGTGTATCTGTGTGTGTGCGTGCGTGCATCTTTGAGGAAACTCAAAGATCGGACGCGACAGAGCATGTATGTAGTCCAGCCGGACCAATTCACCACGTCTCTGTCTCTTGTCTCTCTGTTTCTGTTTCTCTATTTCTCCCTCTGTGTCTCTCTTTGTCTCTGTCTGTCTGTCTGTCTGTCTTTCTGTCTGTCTGTTTGTCTCTCTCTCTCTCTCTCTCTCTCGTTTGAATTCTCTCTCCCGCCCGCCCGCCCGCCCGCACTCCCTCCCTCCTTTTCCTCTCGACTTGCCAGTCAATCCTGGGGCTTGAGCTACTGTACTGGCGCTCCAACACACAACGGTCCCACTCCGAGCCTGCCTGCCTACCTGCCTATGCATGGGCCCCATACTCCCACGAGGCCCATCATCATCCCCACCCCACCCCTTCTCTGAAAAGAAGGCAGTCTCTCTCGGGGCCAGCCAGCCTGGGCCGGTTTTCTCAGTCAGTCAGTGCTTGGTTTGTTTGTTCTTTTTTTTCCCCCATGCATTTCATGAGAGAAAACTGCAATTCATAAAATCACCACTAGATGGCGCGCGTTTGCCGTCGACAAGGTGGATGGGGCGGCGGGAGGGGCAAAACACGGGTCGGGTCAGTCACTCACTCAGTCAGTCAGTCCTCACCTACCGGCAGTGGGGAGTGAGAGTTCTGATATACACATACATATAGGTTGTTATGATTCATTATTATCATCATTTGCTTTTCCTCTGTCGTAGCCATGACGACGGGGAGGGGGGAGGGCGGGGTTTCGACCGCCAGCCGACGTG
>NW_012320969.1:0-1670 GCF_000151885.1 Dipodomys ordii
CAGAAGATCGAGAATGAGAAGGAGAAACAGTAAGGTGAAGCAGAAAAAGAAGCCAGATGGTTGGAGCATGAGTTTGATAATTCTTCTTGTTGATGCAGAAAGAGCAGCTGAAGGAGAAGCAGGAGATGCAGAAAACAGCTGAAGCAGAATCAGAAGTAACAGGTGAAGGACAAGAAGCAGAAGCAGAAGGAGAAGCAGTAACAAAAGGAGAAGCAGAAAGAGAAGGAGGGGAAGTAGAAGAAAAAGAAGCAGGAGAAGCATAAGCAGAATAAACAGGAGAAGCCGAAGAAGCAGAGGCAGAATCTAAAGCAGAAGGAGAAACAGAAGAAGCACAATCTGAAGCAGAAGAAACAGAAATAGTAGAATAAGCAAAGCAGAAGCAGCAGGAGAAGCAGAAGAAGAAGACGGAGAAGGCGAGAGAGAAGGATTAGGAGTAGGAGAAGCAAAAGGATAAGCAGAAGCAGAAAGAGACGCAGAAGGAGAAGCAGCATGAGAAGTAGGAGAAGCTGGAGAAGCAGAAGCAGAAGAAGCAGAAGAAACAGAAGACGCAGAAGCAGAATGAGAAGCAGAAGGAGAAATTGAAGCAGAAGGAGAAGCAGAAGCAGAAGTAGAAGCAGAAGTAGGAGAAGGAGAAGCAGAAAGAGAAGCACAAAGAGAAGCAGAACGAGAAGCAGGAGAAGCAGAATCAGGAGAAGCAGAAACAGAAGAAGGAGAAGAAGCAGAAGAAGAAGGAGAAGCAGAAACAGAAGGAAAAGCAGAAAGAGAAGCAGGAGAAGCAGAAAAAGCAGCAGCAGGAGAAGCAGAAGAAGCCGAAGAAGCAGAAGCAGAACCTGAAGCAGAAGGAGTAGCAGGAGAAGGAGAAGAAGCAGAATCTGGAGAAGCAGAAGGAGAAGCAGAAGGAGAAAGAGAAGCAAAAGCAAAAGGAGAAACAGAAGGAGAAGTAGAAGAAACAGAGAAGCAAAAGAAGGAGAAGGAGAAGCAGAGGCAGAAGAAGAATCATAAGCACAAGCACAAGCAGAAGGAGATGCAGAAGGAGAAGCAGAAGAAGCAGAAGCTGAAGGAGAAGCAGAAGTAGGAGAAGGAGAAGGAGGAGAAGTAGAAGCAGAAGGACAAGCAGAAGCGGAATGAGAAGCAGAAAGAGTATCAGGAGAAGCACAAGATGCAGAAGCAGGAGAAGCCGAAAGAGAAGAAGCAGAAGAAGCAGAATCAGAAGCAGAATAGAAGCAGAAGGAGAAGGAGAAGCAGCAGTAGAAGTAGAACCTGAAATTCCGGCAGGAGAAACAGAAGAAGCAGAAGCAGAAAGAGAAGCAAAAAGAGAAGCAGAAGGAGAAGTAGAAGATGCAGCAGAAGGAGAAGAAGCAGATGAAGCAGAAAAACAAGCAGGAGAACAGAAGCAAAAGAGAAGTAGAAGCAGAAGAAGCAGAAGTAGCAGAAGCAGAAGAAGAAGCAGTAGAAGCAGAAGCAGGAGAAGCAGAAGCAGAAGAACAAGAAGAAGCATAAGCAGCAGAAGCAGAAGCAGAGGGAGAATCAGAAGAAGGAGAAGGAGCAGCAGAAGGTGAAGCAGAAGAAGATGGAGAAGCAGAAAGAGAAGCAGAAACAGAAGGAGAAGAAGAAGGATTAGTTGGAGAATCAGAAGAAGCATAAGCACAAAGAGATGCATTAGAAGGAGA
>NW_012320970.1:0-1670 GCF_000151885.1 Dipodomys ordii
AAACAGCGGGGACCCCAGTGGAACACAGAGTCGATAGAGCGGGACACAAACGGGGTACACAGCTAGGAACACAACGGGACACAGCGGGGGACACAGCGAGGACACAGCGGGACACAGCGGGACACAGCGGGGGACCCAGCGGGACCCAGCGGGAGACCCAGCGAGGACACAGCAGGACACAGCGGGGGACATAGGGGGACACAGTGGGGAACACAGCGGGGGACACAGCAGGACACAGTGGGGGACCCAGCGAGGACACAGCGGGACACAGCGGGTGACACAGCTGGGGACACAGCGGGACACAGCGGGGAACACAGCAAGGACACAGCGGGACACAGCAGGACACAGCGTCCATACAGCGGGGACACAGTGTTACACAGAGTGGTACCCAGCTGTGGACACAACGGGACAGAGTGGGGGCACAGCGAGACACAGCGGGACACAGCGAGGACACAGCGGGACACATTGGTGACACAGCGGGGGACACAGCAGGACACAGCAGCGGACACAGCGGGGGACACAGCGGGACACAGCGCGATACAGCGGGGGACACAATGGGGACACAGCGGGACACAGCGGGGGACACAGCGAGGACACAGCGGGACACAGCGGGACCCAGCGGGAGACCCAGCGAAGACACAGCAGGACACAGCGGGGGACACAGGGGGACACAGCGGGGAACACAGCGGGGGACACAGCAGGACACAGCGGGGAACACAGCGAGGACACAGCGTGGACACAGCGGGACACAGCGTCGATACAGCGGGCACACAGAGTTACACAGCGTGGTACACAGCGGAGGACACAGTGGGACACAGTGGGCTACCCAGTGAGGACACAGCGGGAACAACAGGGGACACAACGAGGACACAGCGGGGGACACAGCGGGGGACACAGCGGGACACAGTGGGGAACACAGCGAGGACACAGCGGGACACAGAGGGACACAGCATCGATAATGGCGGGGACACAGCGGGACACAGCGGATTACACAGCTGGGGACACAACGGGACACAGCGGGTACACCGCGGGACACAGCGGGGGACACAGCGGGACACAGCAGGGTACACAGCAGGGGACACAGCGGGACACAGCGGGACACAGCGGGGGACACAGGGGAGACACTGCGGGACACAGCGGGGGACACAGCGAGGACACATTGGGACACAGCGGGGAAACAGCCGGACTCAGCGGGGGACACAGCGGGTGACAAAGCCGGACACCACGGGACACAGTGTGACACAGCGAGACACAGCGGGGACACTGCATGGACACAGGAGAACACACCCAGGGACAAGAGCGGGACACAGCAGGACACAGCGGGGGACACAGCGGGGGACAGCAGGGGAGAGAGAGGGGACACAGCAGGACACAGCGGGGACACAGTTGGACACAGTGGGGTACTCAGCGCGACAGAGCGGGCGCACAGCGGGGACACATCGGGATACAGCGGGACAAAGCGGGACACATCGTGACACAGCGGGGGACACAGCGGGGGACAGAGCGACGACACAGCGGGACAAAACGGGACACAGTATGGGACACAGCAGGACACAGCGGGGGACACAGCGGGGGACAGAGCAGGACACAACAGAGACCACAGCGAGGACACAGCGGGACCCAGCGGGGACAAAGCTGGATAAAGCGGGGTATACACAGCCAGACACAGT
>NW_012320971.1:0-1669 GCF_000151885.1 Dipodomys ordii
TCACCAGTGGAGCCTGAAGGTGGTATTGTCCTTGCATGGAGGAGTCACCATGAAAAGGTTCTATTAAATTGAGTTAATAAAAACATTGGACAAAGGTTTGCAAAGAGCAAGGTGTCAAAGTGTGGGGAGCTGGAATGCTTCTCATGA
The DNA here is from genome assembly GCF_000151885.1 of Dipodomys ordii. Lineage (NCBI taxonomy): Eukaryota > Metazoa > Chordata > Mammalia > Rodentia > Heteromyidae > Dipodomys > Dipodomys ordii. The sequence goes on from NW_012320971.1 coordinate 148, forward strand.
TCATAGACAAGAAGAATAATTTATATACATCAAAGTGTAAAGAAGATAAAAAAATTGAATACTTCTATAAAATGTGAGCTTTTTCCCCCTAGCTAATACACATGTGTATATACAAACAGTCAGATAGGACATTCATTTCTTTGGATTTTTTCATTTGAAATGGACTTAGATTGGTTAAAACACAAGGTCCCTGGTAAATACCATTCTGACAAAAAAACATAAAAGCTATGGAATAGCTTTTTATTTTTGTTGTCTAAAAAAATAAATGAAGAAATAAATAAATTTAAAAACAAGAAAAGATGGAGCACTCAGAATATGGGGACTTTAAAACAGTTTTAAGACCCCCAAGCAATGAGGGTTTAATCCTTCCCCATAGAAGTGACACGCCTCTACAGAGAAATTGACAGCACCAATCTTCCGATAAGCTCTGGTCTGCATAATAACAAGACAGAAAGTGTCTCATCCTGTCTACAATCACAGGTTCCGTTTTTCTCCTTACCACTGGGAGGGTTGAAAAGTAGTTGAGATCTCAGGTTGTAAACGCCAACATAGAGCACTCAGACCTTTGGTGAGGTAAACAATATTGCCCAAGTTCTGAAGGCTCTACAATTCCTCAAAGGACATGCAAGCCACTAAAGAGAAATAGACAGCATGGTTCTATCACAGGCGACAACGGTCTGCAGCCTAGCAGGGCTTCAAGCCCCTTACACTGCCCACAGTAACAAGTCAGAATTTTTTCCTTGCAGTTCAGGGGTGGGCTGACCAGGGTTAGGATGCTCAGGATGTAAACGACCAGATAGAGCACTGAGAATTTGGGGAACTTAAAACAAAATTGTTTCATGGCGCCAAGGTTCTGAATGCTCTATAGCGTCGACAAAGAAAGACCAACCCCCGAAGAGAAATAGACAACATCAGTCGGTTACTAGCAGCCCCTGTGTGCACCCTGACATGAGTCAAAGTACCTCTTGGTGTCACCATCCCGTGGACAATCCGTTTTACTCTCAAATTTGAGAGAGCTGTGGAGGCTTTGGGAGCACAGGATGCAAACAACAAGAGAGAATACTCAGAATATGGAAACATAAAGAAAATTGTATTAAGGTCTACAAGTTCATGAGTGCTCTCAACTTTTCCCGAAAGCAAGACAAGCCACTTAGTAGAAACATCTGGTCAGGAAACAGCTATGACGTGTCCCTCACAAGGCATCAAGTTACTATAGGGTGTGGAGGGACTGGGTTTCCTAGCCATCTTTCCTTGCAGTCCCCTCCCCTCAGCATTTGAGCAGGTCCTCTGTCACTTGGAGAAGTGGAAAATGACAGGAGGTTCCACAGTGGAAGAGTGGGTGGGAAGGGACATATGTCAGGGGGTCCCCTCCCTACAGCAGTGACCACCCAGCATCCAGTGGGGGAGTGAAGGGCAATGAAGGGTACATCCTGGGGTCCAGGCCAACCTGGCTCTCTGCTCGGCGGGGCAGCCCTTGTCATCCAGGTCCACACAGGGGCAGGAGAAACAGTCTCATCAACAA
>NW_012320972.1:0-1669 GCF_000151885.1 Dipodomys ordii
GCGGGGACACAGCAGGGACACAGAGGGGGACACATGCGATACAGAGCGGGACATAGTAGGGACAGACCCGGACACACCGGGGGACACAGCGGGCGACACAGCAGGGACAAAGCTGGGCACAGCGTGACACAGCGGGAACACAGCAGGGACACAGCAGGACAGAGTGGAGACACAGCGGGACACAGCGGGGAACACAGAGGGACACAACGGGGGACACAGCGGGGACACAGCGGGACACAGCGGGGAAATAGCGAGGGACACAGCGGGACACAGTGGGGACACAGTGGGGGACACAGCGGGGGACACAGTGGAACACAGCGGTGACACAGCGGGGACACAGCGGGTTACACAGCATGGGACAGAGAGGGACACAGAGGGACACAGCGGGACACAGCAGGGACTCAGCGGGACACAGCGGGACACAGCGGGACACAGCGGGGCCACAAGGGGGACACAGCAGAGACACAGCGGGGGACACAGCGGGACAGAGCGGAGACACAGAGGGGGACACAGCAGGACTCAGAGGGACACAGCGGGGGACACAGCGGGACACAGCGGGGAACACAGCGGGGACAAAGCAGGACACAGCGGAGGACACAGCGATACACAGCGGGACATAGCGGGGGACACAGCCGAACACAGTGGGGGACACAGCGGGGGACACAGCAGGGACACAGCGGGGAAACAGCAGGGGACAAAGAGGGGACACAGCTTGCACATAGCGGGACATAATGAGGACACAGCGGGGGACAGAGCTGGACACAGCGGGACACAGCGGGGACACAGAGGCGGGGATACTGCGGGACACAGCGGGGACACAGCGGGACAAAGCAGGGGATACAGCGGGACACATCGGGACACAGCGGGGACACAGCGGGGGCCACAGCGGAACACAGCGGACACAGCGGGACACAGCAGGGGACACAGCAGGGACACAGAGGGGACACAGTGGGACACAGCGTGGAACACAGGGGGGACACAGTGGGCACACAGCGGGACACAGCGGGAACACAGAGGGACACAACGGGGGACACAGCGGGGACACAGTGGGACACAGCGGGGACACAGCGAGGGACACAGCGGGACACAGCGGTGACACAGCGGGGGACACAGCGGGGGACACAGCATGGGACAGAGAGGGACACAGCGGGACACAGCAGGGGACACAGCGCGGATACAGCAGGGGACACAGCTGGACACAGCGGGACACAGCAGGGACTCAGCGGGACACAGCTGGTACACTGTGGTGACACAGCGGGACACAGCGGGGACACATCGGGACACAGCGGGGCCACAGCGGGGGACCCAGAGGGACACAGCGGAGAACACAGAGGGACACAGCGGGACACAGCGGGGGACAGAGGGGACACAGCGGGACACAGCGGGACACAGCGGGGGACACAGCAGGGGACAACGGGGACACAGCGGGGACACAGAGGGGGACACAGCGGGGACACAGCGCGACACAGCAGGGGACACAGCGGGGGACACAGCAGGACACAGCGGGGACACAAAAGGGGGCCTCAGCGGGGAACACTGTGGGACACAGCGGGGGACACAGGGGGACACAGCAGGACACAGCGGGGGACACAGCGGGGGACACAGCGAGACACAGCGAAACACAGTGGGGGACACAGCAGGGTACAGCGGGGATACAGCAGGGACAATG
>NW_012320973.1:0-1669 GCF_000151885.1 Dipodomys ordii
GCAGAAACAGAAGGACAAGCAGAAAGAGAAGCAGGAGAAGCAGAAGAAGGAGCAGCACGAGAAGCAGAAGAAGCAGAAGCCGAAGAAGCAGAAGAAGAATCTGATGCAGAAGGAGAAACAGAATAAGCACAATCTGAAGCAGAAGCAGAAGAAACAGAAATAGTAGAATAAGCAGGAGCAGAAGCACCATGAGAAGCAGGAAAAGCAGAAGGAGAAGGCGAAAGAGAAGGATTAGGAGTAGGAGAAGCAAAAGGATAAGCAGAAGCAGAAAGAGACGCAGAAGGAGAAGCAGCACGAGAAGTAGGAGAAGCAGGAGAAGCAGAAGAAACAGAAGACGCAGAAGCAGAATGAGAATCAGAAGGAGAAATTGAAGCAGAAGCAGAAGCAGAAGGAGAAGCAGAAGCAGAAGGAGAAGCAGAAGGAGAAGGAGAAACAGAAAAAGAAGCAGAACGAGAAGCAGGAGAAGCAGAAGCAGAAGAAGCAGAAGATGCGGAAGCAGGAGGAGAAGCAGAAGGAAAAGCAGAAGAACGAGAAGGAGAAGGAGAAACAGAAGGAGAAGCAGAAAGAGAAGCAGAAGAAGGAGCAGGAGAAGGAAAAGCAGCAGGAGAAGCAGAAAGAGCAGCAGAAGGAGAAGCAGGAGATGCAGAAACAGTAGAAGCAGAAGCAGAAGACACAGGAGAAGGACAAGAAGCAGAAGCAGAAGGAGAAGCAGAAACAGAAGGAGAAGCAGAAAGAGGAGGGGAAGCAGAAGAAGCAGAAGCAGGAGAAGCAGAAGCATAAGAATCCGAAGAAGCAGAAGCAGAACATGAAGCAGATGAAGCAGAAGGAGAAGCAGAAGAAGCAGAATCTGGAGAAGCAGAATGTGAAGTTGAAGGAGAAGCAGAAGCAGAAAGAGAATCAAAAGGAGAAGGAGAAGCGGAAGAAACAGATGAAGCCGAAGCAGTAGCAGTTCCAGCATAAGCAGAAGGAGAAGCAAAAGTAAAAGCAGAAGAACGAGAAGGAGAAGGAGAAACAAAAGGAGAAGCAGAAGGAGAAGCAGAAGAAGCAGAAGGAGAAGCAGAAGGAGAAACAGAAGCAGAAGAAGCAGCAGAAGGAGAAGCAGAAGGAGAAGAAGATGCAGAAGCAGAAGCAGGAGAAGCAGAAGAAGCAGAAGCAGAAGGAGAAGGAGAAGTAGGAGAAGGAGAAGGAAGAGCCACAGAAGCAATAGGAGAAGCAGAAGGAGAAGCAGAAGCAGAATGAGAAGCAGAAAGAGAAGCAGTAGAAGAAAAAGAAGCAGGAAAACAGAAGCAGCAGAAAGAGAAGAAGAAGAAGAAGAAGAAGAAGAAGAAGAAGAAGAAGAAGAAGAAGAAGAAGAAGAAGAAGAAGAAGAAGAGGAAGAAGAAGTATAAGAAGAAGAAGAAGAAGAAAAAGAAGAAGAAGAAGAAGAAGAAGAAGAAGAAGAAGAAGAAGAAGAAGAAGAAGTAGAAGAAGGAGAAGGAGAAGGAGAAGCAGTAGAAGCAGAAGCAGGAGAAGCAAAAGCAGAAGAAAAAGAATAAGCATAAGAAGCAAAATCAGAGGGAGAAGCGGAAGAAGGAGAAGCAGAAGCAGAAGAAGCAGCAGAAGGAGAAGCAGAAGCAGAAGAAGATGCAGAAGGAGAAGAGGAGAAGAGAAGAAGGAGAAGGAGAAGGCG
>NW_012320974.1:0-1669 GCF_000151885.1 Dipodomys ordii
CTGCGCCGGGCGGGCGACACCCTGAGACGCGGGGCCCTGTGTCTCTCTGCCGCCCCCCAAAACCGCCAGCGCCGCCTCCCATTGGCTGCGCCGCGCGCGCGTCGACCAAGTTGGGAAGTTTGCTGGAGCGCAGGAGCCGGGAGGGAGGACGGGGGGAGCGCGGGGAGGAGCGCAGGGGAGGAGCGCAGGGGAGGAGCGCAGGAGCCGGGAGGGAGGACGGGGGGAGCGCGGGGAGGAGCGCGGGGAGGAGCGCAGGGGAGGAGCGCAGGGGAGGAGTGCAGGAGCCGGGAGGGAGGACGGGGGAGCGCGGGGAGGAGCGCAGGGGAGGAGCGCAGGAGCCGGGAGGGAGGACGGGGGGAGCGCGGGGAGGAGCGCGGGGAGGAGCGCAGGGGAGGAGCGCAGGGGAGGAGTGCAGGAGCCGGGAGGGAGGACGGGGGAGCGCGGGGAGGAGCGCAGGGGAGGAGCGCAGGAGCCGGGAGGGAGGACGGGGGGAGCGCGGGGAGGAGCGCGGGGAGGAGCGCAGGGGAGGAGCGCAGGGGAGGAGCGGGGAGGAGCGCGGGGAGGAGCGCAGGGGAGGAGCGCAGGGGAGGAGCGGGGAGGAGCGCAGGGGAGGAGCGTGGGGAGGAGCGCAGGAGCCGGGAGGGAGGACGGGGTGGGGGAGGAGCGCGGGGAGGAGCGCAGGGGAGGAGCGCAGGGGAGGAGCGCAGGAGCCGGGAGGGAGGACGGGGGGAGCGCGGGGAGGAGCGCAGGGGAGGAGCGCAGGAGCCGGGAGGGAGGACGGGGGGAGCGCGGGGAGGAGCGCGGGGAGGAGCGCAGGGGAGGAGCGCAGGGGAGGAGCGGGGAGGAGCGCAGGGGAGGAGCGTGGGGAGGAGCGCAGGAGCTGGGAGGGAGGACGGGGGAGCTCGGGGAGGAGCGCGGGGAGGAGCGCAGGAGCCGGGAGGGAGGACGGGGTGGGGGAGCGCGGGGAGGAGCGGGGAGGAACGCGGGGAGGACGGAGAGGAGCGCGGGGAGGAGCGCGGGGAGGAGCGGGGAGGAGCGCGGGGGAGGAGCGCAGGGGAGGAGCGCGGGGAGGAGCAGGGGGAGCGCGGGGAGGAGCGTGGGGAGGAGCGGGGAGGAGCGGGGAGGAGCGCAGGAGCAGGGAGGGAGGACGGGGGGAGCGCGGGGAGGAGCGGGGAGGAGCGCGGGGAGGAGCGCGGGGAGGAGCGCAGGAGCCGGGAGGAAGGACGAGGGAGTGCGTGGAGGAGTGCGGGGAGGACGGGAAGGAGCGCAGGGAGGGCAGAGGGGAGCTCAGGGAGGGTAGAGAGGAGTGTGGGGAGGGGAGAGAGGATGGGGAGGAGCGCGGGGAGCAAGGAGGGAAGAGGAGGGAGGGAAGACAGGAGCGCAGGGAGGGGGAGGAGAGGAAGGATGTGGAGAGGGAAGGGAGGACGGGGAGGAGCGCGGGGAGGAGGGGAGGGATGGGGAGGGCGCAGTGAGGACAGGTGGGTGGGCCAGGGTACACTGAGGGTTTTAACTGCGCGTTGGGCTGGACACCGGCCCCGGGGCTGGGGGCGGTCCGGGGTGACCCCGTCCCAAGCCAGCCAGCCAGGGTGCAGGTGGACGGGGTCCCAGGACGCACCCCACAGCGCCACCTGCCACAGCGTGGTGCCATGACCCAGGGAGCCAGGGAGGG
>NW_012320975.1:0-1669 GCF_000151885.1 Dipodomys ordii
CACAGAAAGGGGACACAGCAGGACACAGCGGGGACAAAGCTGGACACAGCACGGTACACAGTGGGACACAGCGTGATACAGCGGGGACACAGGGGGACACAGGAGGTTTCACAGTTGGGGACACAAAGGGACACAGTGGGACACAGCGGGGACACAGCGGGACACAGCGGGACAAAACGGGGACACAGAAGGGACACAGCAGGGACACAGCGGGGGACACAGCGGGACACAACGGGACACAACGGGGCACAGCAGGGGACATAGCATGACACAGCGGGGGACATAGTGGGGGACACAGCGGGACACAGCGGGGAACACAGCGAGGACACAGCGGGACCCAGCGGGACACAGCGTCGATACAGCGGGGACACAGCGTTACAAAGAGTAGTACACAGCTGTGCACAAACGGGACACAGTGGGGGCACAGCAGGACACAGCGAGACACAGTGGGACACAGCGAGGACAAAGCGTGAGACACAGCAGGGGATAAAGCGGGAGACAGCGGGGGACACAGCGAGGACAAAGTGGGACACAGCGGGGACTCAGTGGGGGACACAGCGGCGAATAAAGCGGGACACCACGAAAGACAGCGGGACACAGAAGGAAATATCGGTGACCATGCGGGTCACAGCGGGACACAGCGGGGGACACAGTGGGACACAGAGGGACACAGCGGGGGAAACAGCGGGACACAGTGGGGGACAGTCCGTGGGACACAGCGAGACACAGCGGGGACAAAGCTGGACACAGCGAGGTACACAAAGGGACACAGCGCGAACACAGCGGGGAAACAGCGTGACACAGCAGGACACAGCGCGGGGAAACAGCGTGACACAGCAGGACACAGCGGGACACAGTGGGGGACACAGCGAGACACAGCGGGGAACACAGCGAGGACACAGCGGGACCCAGCGGGACACAGCGTCGATACAGCTGGGACACAGCGTTACAAAGAGTGGTACACAGCTGTGCACAAACGGGACACAGTGGGGGCACAGCAGGACACAGCGAGACACAGTGGGACACAGCGAGGACAAAGCATGAGACACAGCAGGGGATAAAGCGGGAGACAGAGGGGGACACAGCGAGGAAAAAGCGGGACACAGCGGGGACTCAGCGGGGGACACAGCGGCGGATAAAGCGGGACACCACGGAACACAGCGTGACACAGAGGGAAATATCGGTGACCCTGCGGGTCACAGCGGGACACAGGGGGGACACAGCGGGACACAGCGGGACACAGCGGGGGAAACAGCGGGACACAGTGGGGGACAGAGCGTGGGACACAGCAAGACACACCGGGGACAAAGCTGGACACAGCGAGGTACACAGAGGGACACAGCGCGAACACAGCGGAGAAACAGCGTGACACAGCAGGACACAGCGGGACACAGCGGGGGACACAGCGAGACCCAGCGGAGGACACAGCGAGGACACAGCGGGAGACAGCGGGAGACACAGCAAGGACACAGCGGGACACAGCGGTGAAACAGCGGGACACAGTGGGGGACACAGCTGGACACAGCGCGGGACACAGAGGGGACACTGCGGGACACAGCGGGACACAGCTGGGGACACAGCGTGTACACAGCGGGACAGAGCGGGGGACACAGCGAGGACACATTGGACACAGCGGGGGACACAGCAGTACACAACGGGACACAGTGGG
>NW_012320976.1:0-1669 GCF_000151885.1 Dipodomys ordii
ATCCTTCGTCTCCTCTTCAGCTTCTCCTTCAGCTTCAGCTTCTTCAGCTTCTCCTGCTTCTCCTTCTGCATCTCCTTCTGCTTGTGCTTGTCCTTATGCTTCTTCTTCTGCTTCTGCCTCTGCTTCTCCTTCTCCTTCTTTTGCTTCTCCTTTTGCCTCTGCTTCTTCTGCTTTTCCTGCTTCTCCTTCTGCTTCTGCTTCTTCTGCTTCTCCTGCTTCTCCTTCTGCATCTTCTTCTGCTTCTGCTTCTCCTTCTCCTTCTTCTGCTTCTCCTTCTGCTTCTGCTTCTTCTGCTTTACCTGCTTCTCTTTCTGCTTCTCCTTCTGCTTCTCCTTCTGTTTCTCCTTCTCCTTCTTGTTCTTCTGCTTTTCCTTCTGCTTCTCGTTCTGCTTCTGCTACAACGGCTACTGATTCTATTCTTCTGTTTCTTCTGCTTCTCCTTCTGCTTTTGATTCTCTTTCTGCTTCTGCTTCTCCTTCAACTTCTCATTCTGCTCCTCCAGCTTCTTCAGCTTCTCCAGCTTCTCCTTCAGCTTCAAGTTCTGCTTCTGCTTCTTCAGATTCTTATGCTTCTGCTTCTCCTGCCTCTGCTTCTTCTGCTTCCCCTCCTTCTCTTTCTGCTTCTCCTTCTGTTTCTGCTTCTCCTTCTGCTTCTGCTTCCTGTCCTTCTCATGTTTCTTCTGCTTCTGCATCTCCTGTTTCTGCATCTCCTGCTTCTCCTTCTGCTGCTCTTTCTGCTTCTCCTGCTGCTTTTCCTTCTTCTGCTCCTTCTTCTGCTTCTCTTTCTGCTTCTACTGTTTCTCCTTCTCCTTCTCCTTCTCGTTCTTCTGCTTTTCCTTCTGCTTCTCCTTCTGCTTCTGCATCTTCTGCTTCTTCTGCTACTGCCTCTGCTTCTTCTTTTTTTTCTGCTTCTCCTTCTGCTTTTGCTTCTCTTTCTGCTTCTGCTTCTCCTTCTGCTTCTCCGGATTCTGCTTCTTCTGCTTCTCCTGCTTCTCCTTCTGCTTAAATTCTACTTCTGCTTCTTCAAACTTCTTCTACTTCTACTTCTCCTAGCTGATCCTTCTTCTGCTTCTCCTGCTTCTCTTTCTGCTTTTGCTTCTGTTTCTACTTCTCCTTGTGCTTCTGCTTCTTCTCCTTCTTATGTTTCTTCTGCTTCTGCTTCTCCTGCTTCTACTTCTCCTGCTTCTCGTTGTGCTACTCGTTGTGCTGCTCTTTCTGCTTCTCTTTCTGCTTCTCCTTCTCCTTCTCCTTCTTCTGCTTCTCCTTCTGCTTCTGCTTCTCCCTCTGCTTCAATTTCTCCTTCTGCATCTCATTCTGCTTCTGCGTCTTCTGTTTCTTCTGCTTCTCTTGCTTCTCCTTCTCCTGCTTCTCCTACTTCTCGTGCTGCTTCTCCTTCTGCGTCTCTTTCTGCTTCTGCTTATCCTTTTGCTTCTCCTACTCCTAATCCTTCTCTTTCGCCTTCTCCTTCTTGTTCTTATGCTTGTCAAGGTGCTTCTGCTTCTGCTTATTCTACTATTTGTGTTTTTTCTGCTTCTGCTTCAGATTGTGCTTCTTCTGTTTCTCCTCCTGCTTCAGATTCTGCTTCTGCTTCTTCGGCTTCTCCTGTTTCTTCTGCTTCTGCTTCTCCTTCTGCATCTGCTTCTCCTTCTGCTTCTGCTCTTCTCCTTCTT
>NW_012320977.1:0-1669 GCF_000151885.1 Dipodomys ordii
AGAAGCAGAAGCAGAAGGAGAAGCAGAAGGAGAAGCAGTAGAAGCAGAAGAAGCAGCAGAAGCAGAAGCAGAAGGAGGAGAAGAAGAAGAAGAAGAAGAAGAAGAAGAAGAAGAAGAAGAAGAAGAAGAAGAAGAAGAAGAAGAAGAAGAAGAAGAAGAAGAAGAAGAAGAAGAAGAAGAAGAAGAAGAAGAAGAAGAAGAAGAAGAAGCATAAGGAGAAGCATAAGGAGAAGCATAAGGAGAAGCAGTAGAAGCAGAAGAAGCAGAAGCAGGAGAAGCAGAAGAAAAAGAATAAGCAAAAGAAGCAGAAGCAGAAGCACTGGGAGAAGCAGAAGAAGAAGAAGGAGAAGGAGCAGCAGACGGAAAAGCAGAAGCAGAAAGAGAAGCAGAAACAGAAGGAGAACAAGAAGGAGAAGCAGGAGAATCAGAAGAAGCAGAAGTAGAAGCAGAAAGAGGAGAAAAAGGAGAAGCAGAAGTAGAATCAGAAGAAACAGAAGAAGAAGCAGAAGAAACAGAAGCAAAAGAAACAGAAGAAGGAGAAGAGCAGAAGCAGAAGCAGAAGGAGAAGCAGAAGCGAAGGAGAAGCAGAAAGAGAAGCAGGAGAATCAGAAGAAGCAGGAGAAGCAGAAGAAACAGGAGAAGCCGAAGAAGCAGAAGCAGAATCAGAAGAAGAAGGAGAAACAGAAGAAGCACAATCTGAAGCAGAAGCAGAAGAAACAGTAATAGTATAATAAGCAGAAGCAGAAGCAGCAAGAGAAGCAGAAGAAGAAGAAGTCGGAGGAGGCGAGAGAGAAGGATTAGGAGTAGGAGAAGCAAGAGGATAAGCAGAAGCAGAAAGAGACGCAGAAGGAAAAGCAGCACGAGAAGTAGGAGAAGCCGGAGAAGCAGAAGCAGGAGAAGCAGAAGAAACAGAAGACGAAGAAGCAGAATGAGAAGCAGAAAGAGAGATTGAAGCAGAAGCAGAAGGAGAAGCAGAAGCAAAAGGAGAAGCAGAAGAAGGAGAAGGAGAAGCAGAGCGAGAAGCAGGAGAAGCAGAAGCAGGAGAAGCAGAAGCAGAAGAAACAGAAGAAGGAGAAGAAGCAGAAGCAGAAGGAGAAGCAGAAACAGAAGGAAAAGCAAAAAGAGAAGCAGGAGAAGCAGAAGAAGCAGCAGCAGGAGAAGCAGAAGCAGAAGAAGCCGAAGAAGCAGAAGCAGAACCTGAAGCAGAAGGAGAAGCAGGAGAAGCCGAAGAAGCAGAATCTGGAGAAGCAGAAGGAGAAGCAGAAGCAGAAAGAGAAGGAAAAGCATAAGGAGAAGCAGAAGAAACAGAAGAAGCAGAGGCAGTAGCAGAAGAAGCAGAAGATGCAGAAGCAGAAGGAGAAGCAGAAGGAAAAGCAGAAGAACGAGAAGGAGAAGGAGAAACAGAAGGAGAAGCAGAAAGAGAAGCAGAAGAAGGAGCAGGAGAAGGAAAAGCAGCAGTAGAAGCAGAAAGAGCAGCAGAAGGAGAAGCAGGAGAAGCAGAAACAGGAGAAGCAGAAGCAGAAGAAACAGGTGAAGGACAAGAAGCAGAAGCAGAAGGAGAAGCAGAAACAGAAGGAGAAGCAGAAAGAGAAGGATGGGAAGAAGAAGAAGCAGAAGCAGGAGAAGCAGAAGCACAAGAATCCGAAGAAGCAGAAGCAGAACCTGAATG
>NW_012320978.1:0-1669 GCF_000151885.1 Dipodomys ordii
CCGCCCTCCCCCCTCCCCGTCGTCATGGCTACGACAGAGGAAAAGCAAATGATGATAATAATGAATCATAACAACCTATATGTATGTGTATGTCAGAACTCTCACTCCCCACTGCCGGGTAGGTGAGGACTGACTGACTGAGTGAGTGACTGACCCGACCCGTGTTTTGCCCCTCCCGCCGCCCCATCCACCTTGTCGACGGCGAACGCGCGCCATCTAGTGGTGGTTTTGTGAATTGCAGTTTTCTCTCATGAAATGCATGGGGGAAAAAAAGAACAAACAAACCACGCACTGACTGACTGAGAAAACCGGCCCAGACTGGCTGGCCCCGAGAGAGACTGCCTTCTTTTCAGGGAAGGGGTGGGGTGGGGATGATGATGTGCCTCGTTGGAGTATGGGGCCCATGCATAGGCAGGCAGGCAGGCAGGCAGGCTCGGAGTGGGACCGTTGTGTGTTGGAGCGCCAGTACAGTAGCTCAAGCCCCAGGATTGACTGGCAAGTCGAGAGGAAAAGGAGGGAGGGATCCCCCCGCCCCCCCCCGCCTTCGGGATTCCCTGGAGTCCTGCTCCTAATTATCTCTTTAATATCTCTTTATCTTCCAGCCCCTGCTTCCTGACCGGATGGTGATATCTGAAGCACTCAGCGGCAACCAGACAGCCAGAGGGGAACGCGAGCCATCCATGCAGGTGGCGTAACCGTCCATCCTCACCCCCCCCGCTGGCGATTACTCGACCACGACCACGACCTCCGACCCCCCCCCGCACCAAAATCCACAACCCTACCCTCGGAACAAAATAAAACAAATTTGCTTGAATCTCACGCTGCCTTTTGTTTGTAATTGACGCAATAGGCGAAGGGGAGGGATCTCATTTCTGGTGCCTGACGGGGGGGGGCGGGGGGAGGGGCCGGGGAAATTGGAGAGGAGAGAAGAGGGGGTAGAGGGCATCTCAGTGTATCTGTGTGTGTGCGTGCGTGCATCTTTGAGGAAAATCAAAGATCGGACGCGACAGAGCATGTATGTAGTCCAGCCGGACCAATTCACCACGTCTCTGTCTCTTGTCTCTCTGTTTCTGTTTCTCTATTTCTCTCTCTGTGTCTCTCTTTGTCTCTGTCTGTCTGTCTGTCTGTCTGTCTGTCTGTCTCTCTCTCTCTCTCTCTCTCTCGTTTGAATTCTCTCTCCCGCCCGCCCGCCCGCCCGCACTCCCTCCCTCCTTTTCCTCTCGACTTGCCAGACAATCCTGGGGCTTGAGCTACTGTACTGGCGCTCCAACACACAACGGTCCCACTCCGAGCCTGCCTGCCTGCCTGCCTGCCTATGCATGGGCCCCATACTCCAACGAGGCACATCATCATCCCCACCCCACCCCTTCTCTGAAAAGAAGGCAGTCTCTCTCGGGGCCAGCCAGCCTAGGCCGGTTTTCTCAGTCAGTCAGTGCGTGGTTTGTTTGTTTTTTTTTTCCCCCATGCATTTCATGAGAGAAAACTGCAATTCACAAAACCACCACTAGATGGCGCGCGTTCGCCGTCGACAAGGTGGATGGGGCGGCGGGAGGGGCAAAACACGGGTCGGGTCAGTCACTCACTCAGTCAGTCAGTCCTCACCTACCGGGCAGTGGGGAGTGAGAGTTCTGACATACACATACGTATAGGTTGTTATGATTCATTATTA
>NW_012320979.1:0-1669 GCF_000151885.1 Dipodomys ordii
TCGTTCTGCTTCTCTGCGTCGGCTTCTCTTTCTATTTCTGCTTCTGCTTCTTCTGATTCTGCTTCTTCTCCTTCTTCTTCTCCTTCTGCTTCTGCTTCTTCTGCATCTCCTGCTTCTCCTTCTGCATCTCCTTCTGCTTGTGCTTTTCCTTCTGCTTCTTCTTCTGCTCTGGCTTCTCCTTCTCCTTCTTCTGCTTCTCCGTCTGCTTCTGTTTCTTCTGCTTTTCCTGCGTCTCCTTCTGCTTCTCCTTCTGTTTCTCCTTCTCGTTCTTCTGCTATTCCTTCTGCTTCTCTTTCTGGTTCTGCATCTTCAGCTTCTTCTGCTACTGATTCTGCTTCTTCTGTTTCTTCTGCTTCTCCTTCTGCTTCTCCTTCTGCTTTTGCTTCTCTTTCTGCTTCTGCTTCTCCTTCTGGTTCTCCTTCTTCTTCTCCAGATTCTGCTTCTTCTGCTTCTCCTGCTTCTCCTTCTGCTTTAGGTTCTGCTTTTGCTTCTTCGGCTTCTTCTGCTTCTATTTTTGCTTCTCCTTCTGTTTCTGCTTCTCTTTCTGCTTCTGCTTCTTCTCCTTCTTCTATTTCTTCTGATTCTGCTTCTCCTGCTTCTGCTTCTCCTGCTTCTCCTTCTGTTTCTCTTTATGCTTCTCCTTCTGCTTCTCCTTCTTCTGCTTCTTCTGCTTCTACTACTGCTTCTGCTTCTTCTTCTGCATCTTCTTCTGTTTCAATTTCTCCTTTTTCTGCTTTTCATTCTGCTTCTGCTTCTCCTGCTTCTGCTTCTTCTGCTCCTTCTGCTTCTCCTTCTCCTTCTCCTTCTCTTTCTGCTTCTGCTTATCCTTCTGTTTCTCCTACTCCTAATCCTTCTCTTTCTCCTTGTTCTTCTTCTGCTTCTCGTTCTTCTTCTGCTTCTTCTGCTTGTTCTGTTTCTTCTGCTTCTACTTTTCCAGCTTCTGCTGCTTCTGCTTCTCCTTCTGCTTCAGGTTCTCCTTCTGCTTCTTGGGCTTCTTCTGTTTCTTCTGCTTCTGCTTCTCCTGCTACTGCTTCTTCTGCTTCTTCTTCTTCTCTTTTGCTTCTCCTTCTGCTTCTGCTTCTCCGTCTGCTCCTTCTCTTTCTTCTCTTTCTCCTTCTTCTTCTTCTGATCCTCCCGCTTCTGCTTCTTCTGCTTCTCCTGCTTGTCCTTCTCCTTCTGCTTCTCCTTCTTCTCCTTCTCTTTCTGCTTCTGCTTCTTCTTATTCTCCAACTTCTCCTTCTTCTTCTCCCTCTGTTTCTGCTTCTCTTTCTGCTTCTGCATCTCCTTCTGCTTCACCTTCTTCTTCTCTTTCTCCTTCTTTTGTTTCTCCCTCTGCTTCTGCTTCTTATGCTTCTTCTTTATCTTCTGCTTCTGCTTCTCCTGCTTCTGCTTCTTGTGCTTCTACTGCTTCTTCTTCTGCTTCTGTTTCTTCTGCTTCTACTTCTCTTTCTGCTTCTGCTTCTCCTGCTTGTTTTTCTGCTTCTTCTGCTTCTTCTCCTTCTGCTGCTTCTTCTACTTCTCCTACTGCTTCTCTTTTTACTTCTCCTTCTGCTTCTGCTTCTGCTTCTTCTGTTTCTCCTGCCTGAATTTCTGGTTCTACTTTTTCTGCTGCTTCTCCTTCTGCTTCTGCTTCTACTCTGCTTCTGATTCTGCTTCTTCTCTTTCGGCT
>NW_012320980.1:0-1669 GCF_000151885.1 Dipodomys ordii
GGAGATGGAGAGGGAGAACCAGTATTATTTTTACGCAGTACCAGAGGTCCAGCTTCCCCCAGCAGCTGGTGGCTGCGCTACTATCACCAGCAGCATCGTATGAAGAAGAGAAGAAGAAGAAGAAGTAGACGAAGACGATGAAGAAGAAGTAGAAGAAGAAGAAGAAGAAGATGAGATGATGAAGTGATGAGAGGAAGTCTCAGAAGAAGGAGAAGCAGAATGAGACGCAGAAGGAGAAGGAGAAGGAGAAGCAGGATTATCAGAAGAAGGAGAAGCAGAAGAAGCAGAAGGGGAAGCAGACAAGGAGAAGCAGAACAAGGAGAAGCAGAAGCAGAAGGAGATACAGAAGGAGAAGCAGAAGTAGAAGGAGAAGCACAAGCAGAATGAGAAGCAGAAGAAGGAGAAATAGAAGGATAAAGAGAAGGATTAGGAGTAGGAGAAGCAGAAGGATAAGCAGAAGCAGAAAGAGAAGCAGAAGGAGAAGAAGAAGGAGAAGCAGAAGGAGCAGAAGAAGCAGAAGCAGGAGAAGCAGAAGAATAAGAAACAGAAGAAGCAGAAACAAAAGCAGAATGACAAGCAGAAGAAGGAGAAATTGAAGCAGAAGGTGAAGGAGAAGCATAAGAATAAGGAGAATCAGAAGAAGGAGAAGGAGAAGGATAAGCAGAAATAGAAGAAGAAGAAGAAGAAGAAGAAGAAGAAGAAGAAGAAGAAGAAGAAGAAGAAGAAGAAGAAGAAGAAGAAGAAGAAGAAGAAGAAGAAGAAGAGGAAGAATCAGAAGAAGGAGAAACAGAAGAAGCAGAAGGAGAAGGAGAAGCAGAAGCAGAAGGAGAAGTAGAAGAAGGAGAAAGAGAAGTAGAAGAAGGAGAAGGAGAAGTAGAAGAAGGAGAAAGAGAAGGAAGAGCAGAAATAGAAGAAGAAGAAGATGATGAAGATGAAGATGAGAAGATGATGATGATGATTAAGAAGAAGAAGAAGAAGAAGAACAAGAAGAAGGAGAAGGAGAAGTAGAAGCAGAGGGAGAAGGAGGAGAAGAAGAAGGAGAAGGAGAAAGAGAGGGATTAGGAGTAGGAGAAGCAGAAGGATAAGCAGAAGCAGAACAAGAAGAAGAAGGAGAAGCAGAAGGAGAAGGAGAAGCAGAAGCATGATTAGGAGAAGCAGAAGAATAATAAGCAAAGCAGAAGCAGAAGCAGAAGCAGAAGCACAAGAAGAAGCAGAAGGAGAAGCAGAAGCAGAAGAAGAAGAAGAAGAAGAAGAAGAAGAAGAAGAAGAAGAAGAAGAAGAAGAAGAAGAAGAAGAAGAAGAAGAAGAAGAAGAAGAAGAAGGAGAAGGAGAAGCAGGAGAAGCAGAAGAAAAAGAATAAGCATAAGAAGCAGAATCAGAGGGAGTAGGAGAAGACGGAGAAGGAGCAGCAAAAGGAGAAGCAGAAGGAGAAGCAGAAGGAGAAGAAGATGCAGAAGGAGAAGCAGGAGAAGCAGAAGAAGAAGAAGCAGGAGAAGCAGAAGTAGGAGAAGGAGAAGGAGAAGGAGAAGGAAGGGCAGCAGAAGCAATGGGAGAAGCAGAAGAAGAAGCAGAAGCAGAAAGAGAAGCAGTAGAAGCAGGAAAAGCAGAAGCAGACGAAAGAGAAGAAGATGAAGAAGAAGAAGAAGAAGAAGACGAAGAAGAAGAAGAT
>NW_012320981.1:0-1669 GCF_000151885.1 Dipodomys ordii
CACACAGCCGGACACAGCGGGGGACACATCGGGACACAGTGGGGGACACAGTGTGGACACAGAGGGGGACACAGAGGGGTACACAGCAGGCGACACAAAGGGACACATCGGGGGACACAGCGAGGACACAGCGGAACACAGCGTGGGACACAGCGAGGACACAGCGGGACACAGCGGGACAAAGCAGGACACAGCAGGGACACAGCATTAGACACAGCGGGACACACCGGGGGTCACAGCGGGACACAGCGGGACACAGCGGGGACACAGCGGGACTCAGCGGGGGCCACAGCAGTAGACATTTGGACACAGCGGGACACAGCGGGGGACACATCGGGGGACACAGAGGGACACAGCCGGACACAGTGGGTGACACAGGTGGTACACAGCGGTACACAGCTGGGATACAGCAGGACTCAGCGCGGGACACAGCAGTACACAGCAGGACACAGCGGGACACAACAGGACAGAGCGGGGGACACAGCGGGACACAGAGGAGGACACAGAGGGGTACACAATGGGACACAGCGGAGGACACAGCGAGGACACAGCGGGGAACACAGCGAGGACACAACGGGGACACAGCGGGACACAGCGGGACACAGCAGGGACACAGAATTAGACACAGGAGGACACACCGGGGGTCACAGCGGGACACAGCGGGACACAGCAGGGACACAGAATTAGACACAGGAGGACACACCGGGGGTCACAGCGGGACACAGCGGGACACAGCGGGGGACACAGCGGGACACAGCGGGGAACACAGCGAGGACACAGCGGGATACAGCGGGGCACACAGCGGGGGACACAGCGGATCACAGCGGGACACAGCGGGGGACGCGGGGGGAAACAGCGGGGACACAGCGGGACACAGCGGGGGACACGGCGAGGACACAGCGGGACCCAGCGGGGGACACAGCGGGGGACAAAGCGGATCACAGCGGACCACAGCGGGGGACACAGGCGGGACACAGGGGGACACAGCGGGAATCAGCGGGGGACACAGCAGTACTCAGCGGGATACAGCAGGACACAGCAGGACACAGCGGGGGACACAGTGGGGGACACAGTGGGACACAGAGTGGGACACAGAAGGGTACACAGCGGGACCCAGTGGGGAACACAGCGAGGACCCAGCGGGACACAGCGTCCATACAGCGGGGACACATCGGGACACAGCGGGTACACACATGGGGACACAAAGGGACACATCGGGGGACACAGCGAGGACACAGTGGAACACAGCGTGGGACACAGCGAGGACACAGCGGGACACAGCGGGGACACAGCAGTAGACACAGCGGGACACAGCGGGGGACACAGCGGGACACAGCGGGGGACACAGGGAGGACACAGCGGGACACAGCGGGGACACAGCGTGGGACACAGCGAGGACACAGCGGGACACTGCTAGACACAGCAGGGACACAGCAGTAGACACAGCGGGACACAGTGGGGGACACAGTGGGACACAGAGGGGGACACAGAGGGGTACACAATGGGACACAGTGGGGAACACAGCGAGGACACAGCGGGGACACAGGGTGACACAGCGGGTTACACAGCTGGGGACACAAAGGGATACATCGGGGGACACAGCGAGGACACAGCGGAACACAGCGTGGGACACAGCGAGGACACAGCTGGAAACAGAGGGACACAGAAG
>NW_012320982.1:0-1669 GCF_000151885.1 Dipodomys ordii
AAGGTAGTGAAATAAAGACTATAGGCACTCCTGTTAGACTAGCTGGAACAGAAGACGAAATAACAAATAAAAAAAAAAACAATTTCATTCACGGTGATATTGACAGCAATCTTGTCTAGAGCGACTCCTCCCCCTCCCCCTCCCCCTCCGCAACACGTCGGCTGGCGGTCGAAACCCCGCCCTCCCCCCTCCCCGTCGTCATGGCTACGACAGAGGAAAAGCAAATGATGATAATAATGAATCATAACGACCTATATGTATGTGTATGTCAGAACTCTCACTCCCCACTGCCGGGTAGGTGAGGACTGACTGACTGAGTGAGTGACTGACCCGACCCGTGTTTTGGCCCTCCCGCCGCCCCATCCACCTTGTCGACGGCGAACGCGCGCCATCTAGTGGTGGTTTTGTGAATTGCAGTTTTCTCTCATGAAATGCATGGGGGAAAAAAAAGAACAAACAAACCACGCACTGACTGACTGAGAAAACCGGCCCAGGCTGGCTGGCCCCGAGAGAGACTGCCTTCTTTTCAGAGAAGGGGTGGGGTGGGGATGATGATGTGCCTCGTTGGAGTATGGGGCCCATGCATAGGCAGGCAGGCAGGCAGGCAGGCTCGGAGTGGGACCGTTGTGTGTTGGAGCGCCAGTACAGTAGCTGAAGCCCCAGGATTGTCTGGCAAATCGAGAGGAAAAGGAGGGAGGGAGTGCGGGCGGGCGGGCGGGCGGGAGAGAGAATTCAAACGAGAGAGAGAGAGAGAGACAGACAGGCAGACAGACAGACAGACAGACAGAGACAAAGAGAGACACAGAGAGAGAAATAGAGAAACAGAAACAGAGAGACAAGAGACAGAGACGTGGTGAATTGGTCCGGCTGGACTACATACATGCTCTGTCGCGTCCGATCTTTGAGTTTCCTCAATGATGCACGCACACACACACACAGATACACTGAGATGCCCTCTGCCCCCTCTTCTCTACTCTCCAATTCCCCCGCCCCCTCCCCCCTCCCCCCCCCGTCAGGCACCAGAAATGAGATCCCTCCCCTTTCGCCTATTGCGTCAATTACAAAAAAAGTCAGCGTGAGATCAAGCAATTTGTTTTATTTTGTTCCGAGGGTAGGGTTGTGGATTTTGGTGCACTTCCAGTTTTCTGGTGGTTTATTGGAGGTAAGAGTCTCACAGACTTTCCTGCCCAGGCTGGCTTTTAACTTCAATCCTTAGCTCTCAGCCTCCTGAGTAGCTAGGATTACGGGTGTGAGCCACTGGCGCCCGGCATGCAAACGTTCTTTATGTAGTATAGATACAAGTTTTTTAACAGACACCTAAGTATTTTTCTAATTCTATGGATTGAGTTCATTTTCTTCATGGTGCCCTATGAAGCACAGAAGGTTCAAATGTTAAAAATAGTCAATATAACTTTTTTTTTGGCACATGGGCTTTTGGTGTCATATCTAAGAAGATTTTTCCTGAACCAAGTTCACAAAGATTTCTTCCTCTTTTTTCGTCGTCGAGCTACGACAGAGGAAAAGCTCATGAAGATAATAATGACTCATAACATCCTAAGAGAAAAGAAGGTAAGGGATGTCAATGGAAGGGAGAAAGATGGCGAGAGGGAGGAGTTAGAGTGATAAAGGGTCCCATCCCCTGCAAGCCCGTTCCTCCCCCCCATCCCCG
>NW_012320983.1:0-1669 GCF_000151885.1 Dipodomys ordii
TCACTGTGTGCCCGCTGTATCGACGCTGTGTCCCGCTGTATCCTGGGTGTGTCCCCCGCTGTCTCCAGCTCTGTCCCCCGCTGTGTCTCACGCTTTGTACCGGCTGTGTCCCACTGTGTCCCGCTGTGCCCCCACTGTGTCCCTTTGTGTCCACAGCTGTGTACCACGCTGTGTAACGCTGTGTGCCTGCTGTATCGACGCTGTGTCCCGCTGTGTCCTGCTGTGTCCTCGCTGGGTCTCCCGCTGGGTCCCGCTGTGTCCCCCGCTGTGTCCCGCTATTTCCCGCTGTGTCCTCGCTGTGTCCCCCGCTGTGTCCCGTTGTGTTCCTAGCTGTGTACCCCGTTGTGTCCTGCTGTATCGACTCTGTGTCCCACTGGGTCCCGCTGTTTCCTTCCTGTGTTCCCCGCTGTGTCTCGCTGTGTCCCCACTGTATCAACGCTGTGTCCCCGCTGTGTGCCCGCTGTGTCCCGCTGTGTACCCCGCTGTGTCCAGCTGTGTCACCGCTGTGTCTTGCTGTGACCACTCTCTCTCTCCGCTGTCCCCCGCTGTGTCCCCCGCTGTGGCCCGCTGTGGCCCACTTTATCCCCCGCTTTGTCCTGCTGTGTCCCGCAGTGTCCCCGCTGTGTCCCGCTGTGTAACACTTTGTCCCGTGTTGTCCCACTTTGTCCCACGCAGTGTCCCCCGCTGAGTCCCCTCTGTGTCGCCGCTGTGTCCCCCTGTGTCCTCGCTGTGTCCCCCGCTGTCTCCGGCTTTGTCTCCT
The DNA here is from genome assembly GCF_000151885.1 of Dipodomys ordii. NCBI lineage: Eukaryota > Metazoa > Chordata > Mammalia > Rodentia > Heteromyidae > Dipodomys > Dipodomys ordii. The sequence goes on from NW_012320983.1 coordinate 761, forward strand.
GCTGTGTTCCGCTGTGTCCCGCTGTGTCCCCGCTGTGTCCCCAGCTGTGTCCCGCTGTGTCCTGCTGTGTCCTCCCTGTGTCCCCAGATGTGTACCCCACTGTGTCCCACTGTGTCCCGGCTGTATCGATGCTAGGTCCTGCTGGGTCCCGCTGTGTCATCCCTGTGTCCCCCGCTGTGTCCCGCTGTGTCCCCGGCTGTGTCTCTGCTGTGTCCCCGCTGTGTCCCGCTTTGTACCACTGTGTACAGCTGTGTCCCCCGCTGAGTCCTGCTGTGTCCCAATGTGTCCCAATGTGTCCTCGCTCTGTCCCCCGCAGTGTCGCGCTGTGTCCCCCGCTGTGTCCCACCGTGTCCCCGCAGAGTCACTGCTGTTTCCCGCTGTGTCCCGCTGTGTTCCGTGGTATCCCTCTTTGTCCCCCGATGCGTCCCCCACTGAGTCCCCGCTGTGTCACTGCTGTGTCCCGCTGTGTCCTCGCTGTGTCCCCCGCTGTCTCCCTCTCTGTTCCCCGCTGAGTCGCGCTGTGTCCCGCTGTGTCCCCTGCTGTGTCCCGCAGTGTCTCACTGTGCCCCCACTCTGTCCCGTTGTGTCCACAGCTGGGTACCACACTGTGTAACACTGTGTCCCCGGTGTATCGACTCTGTGTCCTGCTGGGTCCCGCTGTGTCCTCGCTGTGTTCCCCGCTGTGTCCCGCTGTGTCCCCAGCTGTGTACCCCGCTGTGTCCCGCTGTGTCCTCGCTGGGTCCCCCGCTGTGTCCCGCTGTGTCCCCCGCTGTGTTCCGCTGTGTCCCGATATGTCCCGCTCGGTCCCTGCTGTGTCCCGATCTGTCCCGCTGTGTCCCCTCTGTGTGCCCGCTGTGTCAAAAAAAAATGTACTCTGTTGAGTCCAGCTGTGTCACCGCTGTGTCTCGC
>NW_012320984.1:0-1669 GCF_000151885.1 Dipodomys ordii
TCACAAAGCTGTGTACCACGCTGTGTAACGCTGTGTCCCCGCTGTATCAACGCTTGTGTCCCGCTGTGTCCTCGCTGTGTTTCCCGCTGTGTCCCGCTGTGTCCCCCGCTGTGTCCCCCGCTGTGTCCTTGCTGTGTCCCCTGCTGTGTCCCGCTGTGTCCTCACTGGGTCCCCAACTGTGTCCCGCTGTGTCCCCTGCTGTGTCCCTCTGTGTCCGGCTGTGTCCCGCTCTGTCCCCTCTGTGTCCCGCTATGTCCCGCTGTGTCCCCGCTGTGTGCCTGCTGTGTCCCGCTGTGTCTGCCGCTTTGTCCCGCTGTGTCCCACTGTGTCCCCGCTGTGTCCCGTTGTGTCCCGCTGTGTCCCCGCTGTGTGCCCGCTGTGTCCCTCTGTGTACCCCGCTGTGTCCAGCTGTGTACCCGCTGTGTCCCGCTGTGTCCCCTCTCTGTCCTCTGCTGTTCCCCGCTGTGTCCCCCGCTGTGTCCCGCTGTGTCCCGCTGTGTCCTGCTGTGTCACACTGTGTTCCGTGTTGTCCTGCTTTGTCCCCCGCTGTGACCTCGCTTTGTTTCCCGATGTGTCCCGCTGTGTACCACTCTGTGACCCCGCTGTGTCCCGCTCTGTACCCGCTGTGTCCCGCTATGTTCCCGCAGTGTCCCCGCTGTGTCCCGCTGTGTCCTCGCTGTGTCCCCCGCTGTGTCCCGTTGTGTCCTCAGCTGTGTACCCCGCTGTGTCCTGCTGTGTCCCCTCTGTATCGACGCTGTGTCCTGCTGGGTCCCGCTGTGTCCTCGATGTGTTCCCCGTTGTGTCCTGCTGTGTCCCCCGCTGTGTCCCCCGCTGTGTCCCTGCTGTGTCCCTGCTGTGTCCCTGCTATGTCCCGCTGTGTCCCGCTTTGTCCTCGCTGTGTCACAAGCTGTGTACCGCTGTGTCCCCCGCTGTGTCCCGCTGTGTCCTGCTGTGTCCCCGCTGTGTCCCACTGTGTCCCCCGCTGTGTCCAGCTGTGTACCGCTGTGTCCCGCTGTGTCCTGCTGTGTCCACGCTGTGTTCCCGGCTGTGTCCCGCTGTGTACCCCTCTGTGTCCCCCGCTGTGTCCCGCTGTGTCCCCCGCTGTGACCCGCTGTGTCCCGCTTTGTCCCCTGCTGTGTCCCCACTGTGTTCCCCTTGTATCCCGCTGTGTACCCTGCTGTGTCCAGCTATGTTCCCGCTGTGTCCCGCTGTGTCCCCTCCCTGCCCCTGCTGTCCCCCTTAGTGTCTCCCGCTGTGTCCCCTCTCTGTCCCCTGCTGTCCCCCGCTGTGTCTCCCGCTGTGTCCCGCTGTGTCCCGCTGTGTCGCCCGCTTTGCCCGCTGTGCCCCTGCAGTGTCCCCGCTGTGTCACACTGTGTCACACTGTGTCCCGTGTTGTCCCGCTTTGGCCCCCGCTGTGACCTCGCTGTGTTTCTCGCTGTGTCCCGCTGTGTACCCTTCTGTGTCCCCCGCTGTGTCCCGCTGTGTACCCCGCTGTGTCCAGCTGGGTCTTCGCTTTGTCCCTCGCTGTTTCCTGCTTTGTCCCACGGTGTGTCCCGCTGTGACCCGCTGTGTCCTCGCTGTGTCCCCCGCTGTGTCCCGCTGTGTCCCCCGCTGTGACCCGCAATTGTCCTGCTGTGTCCCCCACTGTGTCCCTGCTGTCTCCCCGGTG
>NW_012320985.1:0-1669 GCF_000151885.1 Dipodomys ordii
CCAGACCTGTATGTAAATTTATCAATTATTCAGATGTTTTTTCTATTCTCCTTTCTCATCTGAGAGACCAATGATATAAAATGTTAAGACTTTTTCGATACTGTCTGATCCCAAAGGAATTATTAATAAGTAATTATTTCACTTGACATAAAATTCTCTCCCCGCACCAAAATCCACAACCCTACCCTCGGAACAAAATAAAACAAATTTGCTTGAATCTCACGCTGCCTTTTGTTTGTAATTGACGACGACGCAATAGGCGAAGGGGAGGGATCTCATTTCTGGTGCCTGACGGGGGGGGGGAGGGGGAGGGGGCGGGGGAATTGGAGAGGAGAGAAGAGGGGGCAGAGGGCATCTCCGTGTATATGTGTGTGCGTGCGTGCATCTTTGAGGAAACTCAAAGATCGGACGCGACAGAGCATGTATGTAGTCCAGCCGGACCAATTCACCACGTCTCTGTCTCTTGTCTCTCTGTTTCTGTTTCTCTATTTCTCTCTCTGTGTCTCTCTTTGTCTCTGTCTGTCTGTCTGTCTGTCTGTCTGTCTGTCTCTCTCTCTCTCTCGTTGAATTCTCTCTCCCGCCGGCCCGCCCGCCCGCACTCCCTCCCTCCTTTTCCTCTCGACTTGCCAGTCAATCCTGGGGCTTGAGCTACTGTACTGGCGCTCCAACACACAACGGTCCCACTCCGAGCCTGCCTGCCTGCCTGCCTGCCTATGCATGGGCCCCATACTCCAACGAGGCACATCATCATCCCCACCCCCCCCTTCTCTGAAAAGAAGGCAGTCTCTCTCGGGGCCAGCCAGCCTGGGACGGTTTTCTCAGTCAGTCAGTGCGTGGTTTGTTTGTTCTTTTTTTTCCCCCATGCATTTCATGAGAGAAAACTGCAATTCACAAAACCACCACTAGATGGCGCGCGTTCGCCGTCGACAAGGTGGATGGGGCGGCGGGAGGGGCAAAACACCGGTCGGATCAATCACTCACTCAGTCAGTCAGTCCTCACCTACCCGGCAGTGGGGAGTGAGAGTTCTGATATACACATACATATAGGTTGTTATGATTCATTATTATCATCATTTGCTTTTCCTCTGTTGTAGCCATGCCCCCCTCCCCCCGCCCCCCCCCCGCCTTCGGGCTTCCCTGGAGTCCTGCTCCTAATTATCTCTTTAATATCTCTTTATCTTCCAGGCCCTGCTTCCTGACCGGATGGTGATATCTGAAGCACTCAGCGGCAACCAGACAGCCAGAGGGGAACGCGAGCCATCCATGCAGGTGGCGTAACCGTCCAACCTCACCCCCCCTCCGCAGGCGATTACTCGACCACGACCACGACCTCCGACCGCCCCCCCTGCACCAAAATCCACAACCCTACCCTCGGAACAAAATAAAACAAATTTGCTTGAATCTCACGCTGCCTTTTGTTTGTAATTGACGCAATAAGCGAAGGGGAGGGATCTCATTTCTGGTGCCTGACGGGGGGGGAGGGGGGAGGGGGCGGGGGAATTGGAGAGGAGAGAAGAGGGGGCAGAGGGCATCTCAGTGTATCTGTGTGTGTGCGTGCGTGCATCTTTGAGGAAACTCAAAGATCGGACGCGACGGAGCATGTATGTAGTCCAGCCGGACCAATTCACCACGTCTCTGTCTCTTGTCTCTCTGTTCTGATGAACTACCT
>NW_012320986.1:0-1669 GCF_000151885.1 Dipodomys ordii
TCACCCCCGCTGTGTTCCGCTGTTTCCCGCTGTGTCCTCGCTGTGTCCCGTGGTGTCTCATTTTGTCCCCGCTGTGTCCCCAGTTGTGTGCCTGCTGTGTCCCCAGCTGTGTACCCCACTGTGTCCAGCTGTGTCCCTGCTGTATCGACGCTGGGTCCCGCTGGGTCCCGCTGTGTCCTCCCTTTGTCCCCCGCTGTGTCCCGCTGTGTCCGGCACTGTGTCCCGCTGTGTCTACTGCTGTTTCCCCGCTGTGTCCCGCTGTGTCCAGCTGGGTCCCTGCTGTATCCACGCTGGGTCCCGCTGGGTCCTGCTCTGTCATCCCTGTGTCCACCGCTGTGTCCCGCTCTGTCCCCTGCTGTGTCTCTGCTGTGTCCCCGCTGTGTCCCGCTTTGTCCCGCTGTGTACTGCTGTGTCCCCCGCTGAATCCCGCTGTGTCCCAATGTGTCCCAATGTGTCCTCGCTCTGTCCCCTGCTGTGTCCCGCTGTGTCCTCCCTCTGTCCCCCGCTGTGTCCCGCTGTGTTCCCCGCTATGTCCCGCTGTGTCCCCCGCTGTGTCCCACTGCGTCCTTGCTGTGTCCCATGCTGTGTGCCGCTGTGTCCTCGATGTGTCCTCCGCTGTGTCCCGCTGTGTCCTGCTGTGTCACGCTGTTTCCCCGCTGCGTACCCGCTGTGTCCCTCTGTGTACCCCGCTGTGTCCAGCTTTGTCCCCGCTGTGTCTCGCTGTGTCCCAAGCTCTGTCCCCCACTGTGTCCCGCTCTGTCCCCCTCTGTGTCCCGCTGTGTCCCCTGCTGTGTCCCACTGTGTCCCCGCAGTGTCACTGCTGTTTCCTGCTGTGTCCCGCTGTGTTCCGTGGTGTCTCTCTTTGTCTCCCGCTGTGTCCCCCGCTGAGACCCCGCTGTGTCAACGCTGTGTCCCCCTGTGTCCTGGCTGTGTCCCCCGCTGTCTCCAGCTCTGTACCACGCTGTGTCTCACGCTTTGTCCCCGCTGTGTCCCACTGTGTCCCGCTGTGTCCCGCTGTGCCCCCACTGTGTCCCCGCTGTGTCCCTGCTGTGTCCCTGCTGTGTCGCCGCTGTGTCCCGCTGTTTCCTGCTGTGTCCTCGCTTTGTCCCACGCTGTGTTCCGCTGTGTCCCCCGCTGTGTCCCGCTGTGTCCCCGCTGTGTCCCGCTGTGTCCCCCGCTGTGTCCCGCTGTGTCCCGCTTTGTCCCTGCTGTGACCCTCTCTGTCCCCGCTGTATTGATGCTGTGTCCAGGTGTGTCCCACTGTGTCCGCGCTATGTTCCCGGCTGTGTGCCGCTGTGTACCCCTCTGTGTCCCCCGCTGTGTCCCCTCTCTGTCCCCTGCTGTCCCCCGCTGTGTCCCCCGCTGTGTCTCGCTGTGTCGCCCACTGTGTCCCGCTGTGCCCCTGCAGTGTCCCCGCTGTGTCCCACTGTGTCACACTGTGTCCCGTGTTGTCCGGCTTTGACCCCCGCTGTGACCTCGCAGAGTTTCCTGCTCTGTCCCGCTGTGTCCTCGCTGAGTTCCCCGCTGTGTCCCGCTGTGTCCCCCGTTGTGTCCACCGCTGTGTCCTCGCTGTGTCCCCCGCTGTGTCCCGCTATGTCCTCGCTGGGTCCCCTGCTGTGTCCCGCTGTGTCCCCCGCTGTGTCCTGCTGTGTCCGACTGTGTCCCGCTC
>NW_012320987.1:0-1668 GCF_000151885.1 Dipodomys ordii
CTCTCTTATGCTTCTGCTTCTTATCATTCTCTATTCTTTGATTCTAGCTTCTCCTGCTGCTGCTTCTCCTTCTGTTTCTCGTTATGACTTCTCGTTCTGCTTCTCCTTCTTCTGCTTCTACTTCTACTTCTCCTTCTCTTCTGCATCTTCTTCTGTTTCAATTTCTCCTTCTTCTGCTTTTCATTCTGCTTCCGCTTCTCCTGCTTCTCCTTCTTCTGCTTCTCCTGCTTCTCCTTCTCCTTCTCTTTCTGCTTCTGCTTATCCTTCTGTTTCTCCTACTCCTAATCCTTCTCTTTCTCCTTCTCCTTCTTCTTCTTCTGCTTCTCCTGCTGCTTCTTCTTCTGCTTCTTCTGCTTTTTCTGTTTCTTCTGTTTCTGCTTCTCCTGCTTCTTCTTCTTCTGCTTCTCCTATTTCTCCTTCTGCTTCTCCGTCTCATTCTCCTTCTCCTTCAATTCCTCCTTCTTGTGGTTTTCTTTCTGCTTCTGCTTCTGCTTCTGCTTCTTCTGTTTCTCCTTCTGCTTCTCCTTCTGCTTCTCTTTCTGCTTCTTATTCTGCTTCTGCTCCTCCTACTCCTAATCCTTCTCTTTCTCCCTCTTCTTCTGCTTCTCGTTCTGCTTCTGCTTCTTCTGCTTGTTCGTATTCTTCTGCTTCTGCTTTTCCAGCTTCTGCTGCTTCTGCTTCTCCTTCTGCTTCAGGTTCTCCTCCTGATTCTTCGGCTTCTTCTGTTTCTTCTGCTTCTGCTACTCCTGCTACTGCTTCTTCTGCTTCTTCTGCTTCTCTTTCTGCTTCTCCTTCTGCTTCTGCTTCTCCTTCTGCTCCTTCTCCTTCTTCTGTTCCTTCTTCTTCTTCTGCTTCTCCCGCTTCTGCTTCTTCTGCTTCTCCTGCTTGTCCTTCTCCTTCTGCTTCTCCTTCTCCTTCTTCTGCTTCTCTTTCTGCTTCTGCTTCTTCTGATTCTCCAACTTCTCCTTCTTCTTCTCCTTCTATTTCTGCTTCTCTTTCTGCTTCTGCATCTCCTTCTGCTTCACCTTCTGCTGCTCCTTCTCCTTCTTCTGTTTCTCCCTCTGCTTCTGCATCTTATGCTTCTTCTTTTTCTTCTGGTTCTGCTTCTCCTGCTTCTGCTTCTTATGCTTCTACTGCTTCTTCTTCTTCTTCTTCTTCTTCTTCTTCTTCTTCTTCTTCTTCTTCTTCTTCTTCTTCTTCTTCTTCTTCTTCTTCTTCTTCTTCTTCTTCTTCTTCACTGCTTCTACTTCTCTTCCTGCTTCTGCTTCTCCTGCTTGTTTTTCTGCTTCTTCTCCTGTTTTTTCTACTTCCCCTTCTGCTTCTCTTTTTGATTCTCCTTCTGCTTCTGCTTCTTCTGTTTCTCGTGCCTGAATTTCTGGTTCTACTTCTTCTGCTGCTTCTCCTTCTGCTTCTGCTTCTCCTTCTGCTTCTGTTTCTGCTTCTTCTCTTTCGGCTTCTCCTGCTTCTGCTTCTTGTCCTCCTCCTGCTTCTCTTTCTGCTTCTCATTCTGCTTCTGCTTCTCCTTCTGCTTCTGCTTCTCCTCCTTCTCCTTCTCCTACTTCTGCTTCTCCTTCAGCTTCTGCTTCTTCTGCTTCTCCTGCTTCTCCTTCTGCAACTCCTTCTGCTTGTGCTTGTCCTTACGCTTCTTCTTCTGCCTCTGCTTCTCCT
>NW_012320988.1:0-1668 GCF_000151885.1 Dipodomys ordii
TTCTTCTTCTTCTTCTTCTTCTTCTTCTTCTCCTTCATCCTTCTTCTTCTTCTTCTTCTTCTTCTTCTTCTTCTTCTTCTTCTTCTTCTTCTTCTTCTTCTTCTGCTTCTTCTGCTTCTGCTTCTCTTTCTGCTTCTGCTTCTCCTGCTTGTTTTTCTGCTTCTTCTGCTGCTTCTCCTACTGCTGGTTCTTCTACTTCTTCTTCTGCTTCTCTTTTAGCTTCTCCTTCTCCTTCTGCTCTGCTTCTTCTGTTTCTCCTGCCTGAATTTCTGGTTCTACTTCTTCTGCTGCTTCTCCTTCTGCTTCTGCTTCTGCTTCTACTTCTGCTTCTGTTTCTGCTTCTTCTGCTTCTTCTCTTTCGGCTTCTCCTGCTTCTTTTTCTTGTGCTTCTCCTGCTTCTCTTTCTGCTTCTCATTGCACTTCTCCTTCTGCTTCTGCTTCTCCTCCTTCTCCTTCTCCTACTTCTGCTTCTCCTTCAGCTTCTGCTTCTTCTGTTTCTCCTGCTTCTCCTTCTGCATCTCCTTCTGCTTGTGCTTGTCCTTGTGCTTCTTCTTCTGCTTCTGCTTCTCCTTCTCCTTCTTTTGCTTCTCCTTTTGCTTCTGCTTCTTCTGCTTTTCCTTTTTCTCTTTCTGCTTCTGCTTCTTCTGCTTCTCATTCTTCATCTTCTTCTGCTACTCTTTCTCCTTCTTCTGCTTCTCCTTCTGATTCTCCTTCTGCTTCTTCTTCATCTGCTTTACCTGCTTCACTTTCTGCTTCTCCTTCTGCTTCTCCTTCTGTTTCTCCTTCTCCTTCTTGTTCTTCTGCTTCTCGTTCTGCTTCTGCTACAACTGCTACTGCTTCTATTTCTTCTGTTTCTTCTGCTTCTCCTTCTGCTTTTGATTCTCTTTCTGCTTCTGCTTCTCCTTCTGCTTCTCATTCTGCTTCTCCAGATTGTGCTTCTTCTGCTTCTCCATCTTCTCCTTCTGCTTCAGTTTCTGCTTCTGCTTCTTCGGATTCTTATGCTTCTGCTTCTCCTGCTTCTGCTTCTTCTGCTTCCCCTCCTTCTCTTTCTGCTTCTCCTTCTGTTTCTGCTTCTCCTTCTGCTTCTGCTTCTTGTCCTTCTCCTGTTTCTTCTGCTTCTGCTTCTCCTGTCTCTGCATCTCCTGCTTCTCCTTCTGCTGCTCTTTCTGCTTCTCCTGCTGCTTTATCTTCTCCTGCTCCTTCTTCTGCTTCTCTTTCTGCTTCTCCTTCTGTTTCTCCTTCTCCTTCTCGTTCTTCTGCTTTTCCTTCTGCTTCTCCTTCTGCTTCTGCATCTTCTGCTTCTTCTGCTACTGCCTCTGCTTCTCTGTTTCTTCTGTTCTCCTTCTGCTTCGCCTTCTGCTTTTGCTTCTCTTTCTGCTTCTGCTTCTTCTTCTGCTTCTCCAGATTCTGCTTCTTCTGCTTCTCCTGCTTCTCCTTCTGCTTCAGGTTCTGCTTCTGCTTCTTCGGCTTCTTCTGCTTCTGCTTCTCCTGTGCTGCTTTTTCTGCTTCTCCTGCTTCACATTTTTGCTTTTCCTTCTGTTTCTGCTTCTCCTTCTGCTTCTGCTTCTTCTCCTTCTTCTGTTTCTTCTGCTTCTGCTTCTCCTGCTTCTGCTTCTCCTGCTTCTCGTTCTGCTTCTCTTTCTGCTTCTCTTTCTGATTCTTGAGAAC
>NW_012320989.1:0-1668 GCF_000151885.1 Dipodomys ordii
CCTTCATCTCCTTCTTCTGCTTCTTCGTCGTCTTCTACTCCTCCTCCTCCTCCTCCTCCTCCTCCTCCTCCTACTCCTCCTCCTCCTTCTTCTCCTTCTTCTTCTTCTTCTTCTTCTTCTTCTTCTTCTTCTTCTTCTTCTTCTTCTTCTTCTTCTTCTTCTTCTTCTTCTTCTTCTTCTTCTGTATCTTCTGTTTCTGCTTCTCCTGCTTCTGCATTTGTGCTTCTCCTGCTTCTCTTTCTTCTTCTCATTCTTCTGCTTCTCCTTCTGCTTCTCCTATTGCTTCTGCTGCCCTTCCTTCTCCTTCTCCTTCTCCTACTTCTGCTTCTCCTTCTGCTTCTGCTTCTGCTTCTTCTGCTTCTTCTTCTTCTTCTACTCCTTCTGTTTCTGCTTCTTCTGCTTCTCCTGCTTCTCCTTCTGCATCTCCTTCTGCTTGTGCTTGTCCTTATGCTTCTTCTTCTACTTCTGCTTCTCCTTCTCCGTCTGCTACTGCTTCTTCTCTTTTTCCTGCTTCTCCTTCTGCTTCTCCTTCTGCTTCTGCTTCTGTTTCTCCTTCTCCTTCTTGTTCTGCTTCCTTCTGCTTCTCCTTCTGCTTCTGCATCTTCAGCTTCTTCTGCTACTGCTTCTGCTTCTTCTGTTTCTTCTGCTTCGCCTTCTGCTTTTACTTCTCTCTCTGCTTCTGCTTCTCCTTCTGGTTCTCCTTCTTCTTCTCCAGATTCTGCTTCTTCTGCTTCTCCTGCTTCTCGTTCTGCTTCTCTTCGTCTGCTTCTCTTTCTGCTTCTGCTTCTGCTTCTTCTGCTTCTTCTTCTCCTTCTTCTACTCCTTCTTTTTCTGCTTCTTCTGCTTCTCCTGCTTCTCCTTCTGCATCTCCTTCTGCTTGTGCTTGTCCTTATTCTTCTTCTTCTACTTCTGCTTCTCCTTCTTCGTCTGCTACTGCTTCTTCTGATTTTCCTGCTTCTCATTCTGCTTCTCCTTCTCTTTCTCCTTCTCCTTCTTGTTCTTCTTTTTTTCCTCTGCTTCTCCTTCTGCTTCTGCATCTTCAGCTTCTTCTGCTACTGCTTCTGCTTCTTCTGTTTCTTCTACTTCTCCTTCTGCTTTTGCTTCTCTTTCTGCTTCTGCTTCTCCTTCTGGTTCTCCTTCTTCTTCTCCAGATTCTGCTTCTTCTGCTTCTCCTTCTGCTTCAGGTTCTTCTTCTGCTTCTTCGGCTTCTTCTGCGTCTATTTCTGCAACTCCTTCTGTTAATGCTTCTCCTTCTGCTTCTGCTTCTTCTCCTTCTTCTATTTATTCTCCTTCTGCTTCTCCCGCTTCTGCTTCTTCTTCTCCTGTTTCTCTTTATGATTATCCTTCTCTTCTCCTTCTCCTCCTTCTTCTGCTTCTCCTTCTGCTTCTGCTTCTCCTTCTGCATCTTCTTCTGTTTCAATTTCTCCTTCTTCTGCTTTTCATTCTGCTTCTGCTTCTCCTGCTTCTGCTTCTCCTTCTCCTTCTCTTTCTACTTCTGCTTATCCTTCTCTTTTTTCTACTCCAAATCCTTCTCTTTCTCCTTCTCCTTCTTCTGCTCCTGCTTCTCCTGCTGCTTCCTCTTCTGCTTCTTCTGATTTTTCTATTTCTTCTACTTCAGCTTCTGCTTATTCTGCTTCTCCTTCTGCTTCTCCTTCTGCTCTGCTCTGC
>NW_012320990.1:0-1668 GCF_000151885.1 Dipodomys ordii
GGAGAAGCAGTATAAGCTGATGATGCTTGATGGAGGAGATTTTTTTATTTTAGAAGATTCGAATAATTTTAAGAAGTATAATCAGAGGGAGATTCAGAATTTGGATAAGTTTATTCAGATTTTGATGCATATTTTTTGATGTTGAAGAAGAGAATCAGAAATAGTAAGATGCTGAAGGAGAAGCAGGATAAGTAGAACACGGAGAAGGAGAAGGCGAGAGAGAAGGATTAGGAGTAGGAGAAGCAAAAGGATAAGCAGAAGCAGAAAGAGACGCAGAAGGAGAAGCAGCACGAGAAGTAGGAGAAGCAGGAGAAGCAGAATCTGGAGAAGCAGAAGAAACAGAAGACGCAGAAGCAGAATGAGAAGCTGAAGGAGAAATTGAAGCAGAAGCAGAAGGAGAAGCAGAAGCAGAAGGAGAAGCAGAAGAAGGAGAAGGAGAAGCAGAAAGAAAAGCAGAAAGAGAAGCAGGACGAGAAGCAGGAGAAGCAGAAGCAGGAGAAGCAGAAGCAGGAGAAGCAGAAGCAGAAGAAACAGAAGAAGGAGAAGAAGCAGAAGCAGAAGGAGAAGCAGAAACAGTAGGAGAAGCAGAAAGAGAAGGAGGGGAAGCAGAAGAAGCAAAATCAGGAGAAGCAGAAGCATAAGAATCCGAAGAATCAGAAGCAGAACCTGAAGCAGAAGGAGAAGCAGGAGAAGCAGAAGAAGCAGAATCTGGAGAAGCAGAAGGAGAAGCAGAAGCAGAAAGAGAAGCAAAAGCAGAAGGAGAAGCAGAAGGAGAAGCAGAAGATACAGAAGCAGTAGCAGAAGAAGCTGAAGATGTAGAAGCAGAAAAAGAAGCACAAGAAATAGCAGAAGAACGAGAAGGAGGAGAAACAGAAGGAGAAGCAGAAGGAGAAGCAGTAGGAGAAACAGAAGCAGAAGAAGCAGCACAAGGAGAAGCAGAAGCAGAAGAAGATGCAGAAGGAGAAGCAGCAGAAGAAGAAGAAGCAGAAGCAGAAGTAGAAGGAGAAGTAGGAGAAGGAGAAGGAAGAGCCTCAGAAGCAATAGAAGAAGCAGAAGAAGAAGCAGAAGCAGAATGAGAATCAGAATGAGAAGCAGTAGAAGAAGAAGAAGCAGGAAAAGCAGAAGCAGCAGCACGAGAAGAAGAAGAAGAAGAAGAAGAAGAAGAAGAAGAAGAAGAAGAAGAAGAAGAAGAAGAAGAAGAAGAAGAAGAAGAAGAAGAAGAAGAAGAAGAAGAAGAAGAAGGAGAAGGAGAAGGAGAAGGAGAAGCAGTAGAAGCAGAAGAAGCAGAAGCAGGAGAAGCAGAAGCAGAAGAAAAATAATAAGCATAAGAAGCAGAATCAGAGGGAAAAGCAGAAGAAGGAGAAGCAGAAGCAGAAGAAGCAGCAGAAGCAGAAGCAGAAGAAGATGGAGAAGGAGAAGCAGGAGAATCAGAAGAAGGAGAAGGAGAAGGCGAAAGAGAAGGATTAGGAGTAGGAGACGCAAAAGGATAAGCAGAAGCAGAAAGAGACGCAGAAGGAGAAGCAGCACGAGAAGTAGGAGAAGCAGGAGGAGCAGAAGCAGGAGAAGCAGAAGAAACAGAAGACGCAGAAGCAGAATGAGAAGCAGAAGGAGAAATTGAAGCAGAAGCAGAAGGAGAAGCAGAAGCAGAAGAAGGAGAAGGAGAAGCAG
>NW_012320991.1:0-1668 GCF_000151885.1 Dipodomys ordii
GCTTCTCCTTCTATTCTCTTCTCATCATCTGCTATTCGTCTGCTTCTCTATCTGCTTCTGCATCTCAGCATCTTCTGCTACTGATTCTGCTTCTTCTGTATCTTCTGCTTCTCATTCTGCTTCTCCTTCTGCTTTTGCTTCTCTTCCTGCTTCTGCTTCTCCTTCTTCTTCTCCAGATTCTGCTTCTTCTGCTTCTCCTCTTGCTTTAGGGTCTGCGTCTGCTTCTTCGGCTTCTTCTGCTTCTATTTCTGCTTCTCCTTCTGTTTCTGCTTCTCTTTCTGCTTCTGCTTCTTCTCCTTCTTCTATTTCTTCTGATTCTGCTTCTCCTGCTTCTGCTTCTCCTGCTTCTCCTTCTGTTTCTCTTTATGCTTCTCCTTCTGCTTCTCCTTCTTCTGCTTCTACTACTGCTCCTGCTTCTCCTTCTGCATCTTCTTCTGTTTCAATTTCTCCTTCTTCTGCTTTTCATTCTGCTTCTGCTTCTACTGTTTCTGCTTCTTCTACTTCTCCTGCTTCTTCTACTTCTCCTGCTTCTCTTTCTCATTCTCCTTCTCTTTCTGCTTCTGCTTATCCTTCTGTTTCTCCTACTCCTAATCCTTCTCTTTCTCCTTCTCCTTCTTCTTCTTCTGCTTCTCCTGCTGCTTCTTCTTCTGCTTCTTCTGCTTTTTCTGTTTCTTCTTCTTCTGCTTCATCTTCTTCTGCTTCTCCTTTTGCTTCTGCTTCTCTGTCTGCTTCTGCTTCTGCTCTTCTCCTTCTTCTGTTTCTTCTGCTTCTGCTTCTCCTGCTTCTTCTCCTGCTTCTCCTACTTCTCCTTCTGCTTCTCCGTCTCATTCTCCTTCTCCTTCAATTTCTCCTTCTTGTGCTTCTCATTCTCATTCTGCTTCTGCTTCTCCTACTTCTGCTTCTTCTGTTTCTCCTTCTGCTTCTCCTTCTGCTTCTCTTTCTGCTTCTGTTTCTCCTTCTGCTTCTCCTTCTGCTTCTCTTTCTGCTTCTGATTCTCCTTCTGCTCCTCCTACTCCTAATCCTTCTCTTTCTCCTTCTTCTTCTTCTGCTTCTCATTCTGCTTCTGCTTCTTCTCCTTGTTCTGTTTCTTCTGCTTCTGCTTTTCCAGCTTCTGCTGCTTCTGCTTGTCCTTCTGCTTCAGGTTCTCCTTCTGCTTCTTGGGCTTCTTCTGTTTCTTCTGCTTCTGCTTCTCCTGCTACTGCTTCTTCTGCTTCTCTTTCTGCTTCTCCTTCTGCTTCTGCTTCTCCTTCTGCTCCTTCTCTTTCTTCTGTTTCTTCTTCTTCTGATTCTCCTGCTTCTGCTTCTTCTGCTTCTCCTGCTTGTGCTTCTCCTTCTCCTTCTCCTTCTTCTCCTTCTCTTTCTGCTTCTGCTTCTTCTGATTCTCCAACTTCTCCTTCTTCTTCTCCTTCTGTTTCTGCTTCTCTTTCTGCTTCTGCATCTCCTTCTGCTTCACCTTCTGCTGCTCTTTCTCCTACTTCTGTTTCTCCATCTGCTTCTGCATCTTATGCTTCTTTATTTCTTCTGTTTCTGCTTCTCCTGCTTCTGCTTCGTATGCTTCTACTGCTTCTTCTTCTGCTTCTGCTTCTTCTGCTTCTACTTCTCTTTGTGCTTCTGCATACTCCTGCTGGTTTTTCTGCTTCTTCTGCTGCTTCTCCTTCTGCTGCTTTG
>NW_012320992.1:0-1668 GCF_000151885.1 Dipodomys ordii
CGCTTTGTCCCGCTGTGTCCCCGCAGTGTCCCCACTGTGTCCCCGCTGAGTCCCACTGTGTCCTTTGATGTCCCGATTTGTCCCCCGTTATGTACCCTGAAGAGTCCCCTCTGTGTCCCCCGCTGTGTCTCGCAGTGTCCCCCGCTGTGTCCTGCTGTGTCACCCGCAGTGTCCAGCTGTGTCACGCTGAGTCCAAAAGATCCCAATGTGTCCACAGCGATGTACCCGCTATGTACAGCTGAGTCCACGTAGGTTCACCGCTGTTTCACGCTGTGTTCAGTGGTGTCCCGCTTTGTCCCCCGCTGTGTCCCCCCCTCAACCACCTGTGTCCCCGCTGTGTCCCGCTGTGTCCCGCTGTGTCCCGCTGTGTACTGTTGTGTCCCCCACTGAGTCCCGCTGTATCCCCGCTGTTCCCCAATGTGTCCTCGCTGTGTCCCGCGCTGGGTCCCGCTGTGTCCCCGCTGTGTCCCAATGTGTTCTCGCTGTTTCCCACGCTGTGTTCTGCTGTGTCCTCGCTGTGTCCCCCGCTGTGTCCCGCTGTATCCCCACTGTATCGACGCTGTGTCCCGCTTGGTCCCGCTGTGTCCCACCTGTGTCCCCCGCTGTGTCCCACTATGTCCCGCTGTCTCCCCCGCTGTGTCCCTATGTGTCCCACGCTTTGTCCCCCTGTGTCCCCGCAGTTTCCCCGCTGTGTCCCGCTGTTTCCCACTGTGTTCTGTGGAGTCCCGGTTTGTCCCCCCTGTGTCCACCGGTGAGTCGCCGCTGTGTCCCCGCTTTGTCCCACTGAGTCCTCCATGTGTCCCCCGCTGTGTCCCGCTGTGTCCCCCGCTGTGTCCCGCTGTGTCCACTGCTGGGTCCCGGCTGTGTCCCGCTGTGTCCCGCTGTGTCCGGCTGTGTCCTCACTGTGTCCCACTCTGTGTTCCGCTGTGTCCTCCCTGTGTCCCCCGCTGTGTCCCGCTGTGTCCCCCGCTGTACACTGCAGTGTCCCGCTCTGTCCCGCTGTGTCCTCGCTGTGTCCTGCTGTGTCCCCGCTGTGTCCCCGCTGTCTCCAGCTCTGTCCCCTGCTGTGTCTCACGCTTTGTCCCCGCTGTGTCCCACTGCGTCCCGCTGTGTCCCGCTGTGCCCCCACTGTGTCCCGTTGTGTCCACAGCTTTGTACCATTCTGTGTAACGCTGTGTCTCCGCTGTATCGACGCTGTGTCCCGCTGGGTCCCACTGTATACTCGCTGTGTTCCCCGCTGTGTCCAGCTGTTTCCCCCACTGCGTCCCCCTCTGTTTCCTGCTGTGTCCCCCGCCGTGTCCCGCTGTGTCCCGCTGCGTCCCCGCTGTGTCCCGCTGTGTCCCGCTTTGTCCCCCACTGTGTCCCGCAGTGACCCCGCTGTGTCCCCCTGTGTCCCCGCTATATCGACGCTGTGTCCCGCTGGGTCCTGCTGTGTCCTCTCTGTGTTTCCCACTGTGTCCCGCTGTGTCCCCCGCTGTGTCCCTCGCTGTGTCCCCCGCTGTGTCCCGCTGTGTACCCCGCTGTGTCCTTGCTGTGTCCCCGCTGGGTCCCGCTGGGTCCCGCAGTGTCCCCCGCTGAGTCCTGCTGTGTCACCGCTGTGTCCCGCTCTGTCCCTGCTCTATCGACGCTGTGTCCCGCTGTGTCCCGCTGTGTCCCCCGCTGTGTCCC
>NW_012320993.1:0-1668 GCF_000151885.1 Dipodomys ordii
GCTTATCTTCTGCTTCTCCTCTGCTTCTCCTCTGCTCTGCTACTTCTCGTTCTTCTGTTTCTTCTCTCTGCTTCTCTGCTTCTCGTCTGCTTCTCTTCGTCTGCTTCTCTTTCTGCTCTGCTTCTCCTTCTGCTTCTCCAGATTCTGCTTCTTCTCCTTCTCCTGCTTCTCCTTCTGCTTCAGGTTCTCCTTCTGTTTCTTCGGCTTCTTCTGCTTCAGCTTCTCCTGCTGCTGCTTCTTCTGTTTCTCCTGCTTCTCCTTATGCTTTTCCTTCTTTTTCTGCTTCTCCTTCTGCTTCTGCTTCTTGTCCTTCTCCTGTTTCTTCTGCTTATGCTTCTCCTGTTTCTGCTTCTCCTGCTTCTCCTTCTGCTGCTCTTTCTGCTTATCCTGGTGCTTTTCCTTCTCCTGCTCCTTCTTCTGCTTCTCTTTCTGCTTCTCCTTCTGTTTCTCCTTCTCCTTCTCGTTCTTCTGCTTTTCCTTCTGCTTCTTCTTCTGTTTCTGCATCTTCTGCTGCTTCTGCTACTGCGTCTGCTTCTTCTGTTTCTTCTACTTCTCCTTCTGCTTCTCCTTCTGCTTTTGCTTCTCTTTCTGCTTCTGCTTCTCCTTCTTCTGCTTCTCCTTCTGCTTCTCCTTCTGCTTCTGCTTCTGCTTCAATTTCTCCTTCTGCTTCTCATTCTGCTTCTGCGTGTTCTGTTTCTTCTGCTTCTCCTGCTTCTGCTTCTCCTGCTTCTCCTACTTCTCGTGCAGCTTCTCCTTCTGCGTCTCTTTCTGCTTCTGCTTATCCTTTTGCTTCTCCTACTCCTAATCCTTCTCTTTCGCCTTCTCCTTCTCTTTCTTCTGCTTCTCCTTCTTCTCCTTCTGCATCTTCTTCTGCTTCTGCTTCTACTTCTGCTGCTTCTTCTGCTTCTGCTTCTCCTTCTTCTGCTTCTCCCTCTGATTCTGCTTCTTATGCTTATTCTTTTTCTTCTGCTTCTGCTTCTCCTGCTTCTGCTTCTCCTGCTTCTGCTTCTTCTGCTTCTACTGCTTCTCCTTCTCCTTCTCCTTCTTCTACTTCTTCTTCTTCTTCTTCTTCTTCTTCTTCTTCTTCTTCTTCTTCTTCTTCTTCTTCTTCTTCTTCTTCTTCTTCTTCTTCTTCTTCTCTTTCTGCTGCTTCTGCTTTTCCTGCTTCTTCTTCTTCTACTGCTTCTCTTTCTGCTTATCATTCTGCTTCTGCTTCTTCTTCTGCTTCTCCTATTGCTTCTGCGGCTCTTCCTTCTCCTTCTCCTACTTCTCCTGCTACTTCTTCTTCTGCTTCTTCTGCTTCTCCTGCTTCTCCTTCTGCATCTTCTTCTGCTTCTGCTTCTCCTTCTTCTGCTTCTTCTGCTTCTGTTTCTCCTTCTGCTTCTCCTTCTGCTTCTTCTGCTTCTCCTTCTGTTTCTCCTTCTCGTTCTTCTGCTTTTACTTTTGCTTCTCCTTCTGCTTCTGCTGCAACTGCTACTGCTTCTGCTTCTTCTGTTTCTTCCGCTTCTCCTTCTCCTTTTGATTCTCTTTCTGCTTCTGCTTCTCCTTCAGCTTCTCATTCTGCTTCTCCAGATTGTGCTTCTTCTGCTTCTCCTGCTTCTCCTTCTGCTTCAGGTTCTGCTTCTGCTTCTTCGGATTCTTACGCTTCTGGTTCTCCTGCTTCTGCTT
>NW_012320994.1:0-1668 GCF_000151885.1 Dipodomys ordii
CTTCTATCTCCTCTGACATATGTGGTTTTTTTTTTTTTTGATATATATATATATATATATAAATAAATAATATATAAAATATTATAAATATTTCACATATAATAAAAATTATTAGATTCTTTGTTCTTGTTGATGAGTATTATGATAACGTTGATGAGGATGAGAAGCAGAAGAAGCAGCAGCAGCAGCAGCAGCAGCAGCAGCAGCAGCAGCAGAAGAAGAAGAAGAAGAAGATGTAGAAGAAGAAGAAGGAGAAGGAGGAGGAGGAGGAGGAGGAGGAGAAGGAGAAGCAAAGGGAGAAGCAGGAGAAAAAGAAGGAGAAGCAGAAAGAGAAGGATTAGGATTAGGAGAAGTAGAAGGATAACAGAAGCAGAAGGAGAAGAAGAAGGAGAAGCAGAAGTAGAAGCAGAAGAAGCAGAAGCATGAGAAGCAGAAGAAGAAGCAGAATGAGAAGCAGAAGAAGGAGAAATTGAAGCAGAAGTAGAAGGAGAAGCAGAAGAAGAAGGAGAAGCAGAAGAAGGAGAAGGAGAAGCAGAAGAATAATAAGCAGAAGCAGAAGGAGCAGCAGCAGCAGCAGCAGCAGCAGCAGCAGCAGCAGCAGCAGCAGCAGCAGAAGAAGAAGAAGAAGAAGAAGAAGAAGAAGAAGAAGAAGAAGAAGAAGAAGAAGAAGAAGAAGAAGAAGAAGAAGAAGAAGAAGAAGAAGAAGAAGAAAAGAAGAAGAAGAAGAAGAAGAAGAATCAGAAGAAGGAGAACCAGAATGAGAAGCAGAAGGAGAAGGAGAAGCAGGAAAATCAGAAGAAGGAGAAGCAGAAGAAGCAGAAGGGGAAGCAGACAAGGAGAAGCAGAACAAGGAGAAGCCGAAGCAGAAGGAGATACAGAAGGAGAAGCAGAAGGAGAAGGAGAAGCACAAGCAGAATGAGAAGCAGAAGCAGAAAGAGAAGCAAAAGCAGAAGGAGAAGCAGAAGGAGAAGTTGAAGAAACAGAAGAAGCAGACGCAGTAGCAGAAGCAGCAGAAGATGCAGAAGCAGATGGAGAAGCAGAAGGAAAAGCAGAAGAACGAGAAGGGGAAGGAGAAACAGAAGGAGAAGCAGAAAGAGAAGCAGAAGAAGGAGCAGGCGAAGGAAAAGCAGCAGGAGAAGCAGAAAGAGCAGCAGAAGGAGAAGCAGGAGAAGCAGAAACAGGAGAAGCAGAAGCATAACATTCCGAAGAAGAAGAAGTAGAACCTGAAGCAGAAGGAGAAGCAGAGGCAGAAGACGAAGCATAAGCACAAGCACAAGCAGAAGGAGATGCAGAAGGAGAAGCATGAGAAGCAGAAGAAGCAGAAGCTGAAGGAGAAGCAGAAGTAGGAGAAGGAGAAGGAGGAGAAGTAGAAGCAGAAGGACAAGCAGAAGCGGAATGAGAAGCAGAAAGAGAAGCAGGAGAAGCACAAGATGCAGAAGCAGGAGAAGCCGAAAGAGAAGAAGCAGAAGAAGCAGAAACAGAAGCAGAAGTAGAAGCAGAAGCAGAAGGAGAAGCAGCAGAAGAAGTAGAACCAGAAATTCAGGCAGGAGAAACAGAAGAAGCGAAGCGAAGGAGAAGAAAAAAGAGAAGCGAATTAGAAGCGAAGAAGCGAAGGAGAAGGAGAAGCAGGAAAACAGAAGAAGCAGAAGCAAAAGGAGAAGCAAAAGA
>NW_012320995.1:0-1668 GCF_000151885.1 Dipodomys ordii
TACAGAGGTTTCACAGTTGGACACAATGGGGAACACAGTGAGGACACAGTGGTACACAGCGGGACACAGCGTCGATATAGCGGGGACACAGCGGGAAACAGCGGTGTACACAGCTGGGGACACAAAGGGACACATCGGGGGACACAGTGAGGACACAGAGGAACCCAGCGTGGGACACAGCGAGGACACAGCGAGACACATCGGGACACAGCGGGACACAGCAGGGACAAAGCAGAAGACACAGCGGGACACAGTGGGGGACACAGGGTGACACAGTGGGGGACACAGCGAGGACACAGCGGGACACAGCGGGACAAAGCGTCGATACAGCGGGGACACAGCGGGATACAGCGGGGTACCCAGCTGGGGACACAATGGGACACAGCAGGGGACACAACGAGGACACAGAGTGGGACACAGAGGGTTACACAGTGGGACACAACGGGGAACACAGCGAGGACACAGCGGGACCAAGCGGGACACATCATTGATACAATGGGGACACAGCGGGACACAGCGGGGTACACAGCTTGGGACACAAAGGGACACAGTGGGGGACGCAGCGGGACACAGCAGGGGACACAAGAGGGACACAGCGGGGACACAGCGAGGACACAGCTGGACACAGCGGGGGACAAAGGGAGGACACAGCGGGACACAGCGGGGGACACAGCGGAACACAGCAATATACAGCGGGACACAGTGGGACACAGCAGGGGACACAGCGGAACACAGCAGGACACAGCAGGACACAGCGGGACACAGCAGGACACAGCGGGGGACACAGCGGGACACAGAGGGGGACACAGAGGGGTACACACCGGGACACAGCGGGGAACACAGCGAGGACACAGCGGGACACAGCGTCAATACAGCGGGGACACAGCGGGACACAGCGGGTACACAGCTGGGGACACAAAGGGACACACTGGGGGACACAGCGGGGACACAGCGAGGACACAGCGGAACACAGCGTGGGACACAGCTTGGACACAGCGTGACACAGCGGGACACAGAGGGACACAGCAGGGACACAGCAGTAGACACAGCGGGACACAGCGGGGGACACAGCGGGACACAGCGGGGGACACAGGGAGAACACAGAGGGACACAGCGGGGACACAGCGGGGATTCACCGGGGGACACAGCGGGGGGCAAATCGGGACAACCCGGGACACAGCGGGACACAGCGGGACACAGCGGGGACACTGCGGGAACATAGCAGGACACAGCAGGGTACACAGCGGGACACAGAGGGACACAGCGGGGGACAAAGTGGGGACACAGCGGAACACAGCGAGGACACAGCGGGACACAGCGGGACACAGCGTGGGAAAAAGCGGGAGACAGCAGGGGAAACAGCGAGGACACAGCGGGACACAGCGGGTTACATAGCTGGGGACACAAAGGGACACATCGGGGGACACAGTGGGGACACAGCGGAACAGATCCTGGGACACAGCGAGGACACAGCGGGGACAGAGCGGGACACAGCCGGACACAGCTGGGGACACAGCGGGACACATCGGGGGACACAGCAAGACACAGCGGGACACAGCGGGGGACACAGCGAAGACACAGTGGGACATAGCGGGGCAATCAGCGGGACACAATGGGGACACAGCAGTCTACCCAGCGGGACACAGCAGGGGACACAGCGGGACACAG
>NW_012320996.1:0-1668 GCF_000151885.1 Dipodomys ordii
CTGTGGATTACAAGAAGAAAGTTCTGATTTTAGTATAAAACTGACATGACCACTGGAACCAAAGTGCTAAAATAGCAGTCAGCCACATCTGATTCACCGAAAGACTATTTCTAAAATGTGATTCTAGCTGGGCTCTGGTGGCTTATAATTGGAATCCTACTTACTCAGGAGGCTAATATCTGAGGATGAGTTTTAAGAAAGCCCAAAGAGGAAATTTGTTAAGACATTTCCAATTAAACACAAAAATTTGGATATGAAGCTGTGGTTCAACTGGAAGTTCGCTATCCTTGAGGAAAAAACTAAGAAATAGCACCCAGGCCTTGGTGCTCAGTCATTCACCACTTAACATTCTAGTTCAATATATTTGGTATGAGTCTTGGAAATTATATCCTTAGCAAATGCTCTTCCCGGATATTTTGATTTATTACCAACTTTCAAACCCCTGGCAGCGCTAATGGCTCCTCTCAGTTAGCATAGCAGTCAACCATTGGAAATTTGAACATATCATCCTTCCACATACATCAAATGAATAGTAGTCACATTCCACTATGCTGAATGTTTATAATCCTCCTTTGAGTTAATAAGCATTAAAGCTTAAAAACTCTAGAGTGGTTATCAAATTAATTCAATAGTCATCATTCTCCCACCCAATCTTGTAACATATGTTTATAAAAGGAGAGATTATTTGAAAGTGTGTACATGATAACTTCTAAGTGTAATACTCTCAAGAAGTAGGGTTTTACAGAAACATCCAGATTGCTTTGCCAAAGCAAAGGATAAGAGATTAATTAAGGTACCTCAGAAGAAAAATGCTATTGGCTTTAGAACAAATTCATTTGCCTAGAACTGAGGAAATGAGTTTCAGAAATGCCAGAGGCAAAGGGTATTATTCAAATCACCTTAACATGAGGTACAAGCAGCCTGTCTAGATCAACCTTCCAGGAAAAAATGAATGAAAAGGAATTAATGCTTCTAAAACAAGCCAGATGTTGGTGGTTCATGCTTGTTATCCTAGCTACTTAAAATTCTAAGATGAAAGGATCTCAAATCAAAGCCTGGCCAGGAAGAAAACCTTCCTCTCTGCAACCAGCAGACAGGAAGCATTAGCTCTGTATGAAGCCCAGCTAGATGGCCTCAGACAACAGACATCCAGACACACAAGACCACCCCATCTGAAATATTATCAAATACATTCACATAATATCTCCTGTTTGGGAGATAATGTTTAAAATATGTATCAAAAACAGTTCAAAAAGGCAGTTAATAAAGGCTAAGTGAAAATGGAAATGTGTACTCACTCACTGAAATGTAAGTTACTGCCAGAATGATGTTAATAGGGCTAGAGGCCCATTTGGTAACTTATCCACTCAACCATCTTTCCTCACATCTTGTCAGTCAGCCTGAACAGAGATTTTTGAATGCAAGGAATGTGTGTGAGCATGTAGCTTGTAACATTAATAATGAAAAGGTAAGCATTGGAAGCTCAGTCATGTAAAACCAGCTACTCAGAACCTTGAGATACGAGAAGGTGCTGATATCAGAGCTCTGATACCACTGTCACCACTTTTAACTGCTAAAAGCACTTGCCTATTCTCTAATTAAAAAGGGAAAAATAAACTAACATCTTACATGATTTTTTGATAATTAGTTGGTATACTAAAGGCCAAA
>NW_012320997.1:0-1668 GCF_000151885.1 Dipodomys ordii
GTGTCCTTGCTGTGTCCCCGCTGTGTCCCGCTGTGTCCCGCTGTGTCCCCGCTGTGTCCCCGATGTGTCCCGCTCTGTCCTGCTGTGTCTGCCTCTTTGTCCCCCACTGTGTCCCCCACTGTGTCCCTCTGTGTCCCTCTGTGTCCCCCGCTGTGTCCCCTGCTGTGTCCTCCGCTGTGTCCTGCTGTGTCCCTGCTCTGTCCCGGCTGTCTCCCGCTCTGTCCCCTCTATGTCCTCGCTGTGTCCCGCTGTGTCCCGCTTTGTCCCCGCTCTGACCCCCGCTGTGTCCTGCTCTGTCCCCACTGCGTCCAGCTGTGTCCTCGCTGTGTCCCCTGCTGTGTCCCCGCTGTGTCGCGCTGTGTCCCGCTGTGTCCCCTGCTGTGTCCCACTGTGTCCCACGCTGTGTCCCCGCTGTGTCCCCGCTTTGTCCTCCTGGGTCCCGCTGTGTCCTCGCTATGAACCCCACTGTGTTCCGCTGTGTCCCTGCTGTGTCCCCCTGTGTCCGCCTCTATGTCCCCCGCTGTGTCCCGCTGTATCCCCCGCAGTGTCCCCCTGTGTCCGCCTCTATGTCCCCAGCTGTTTCCCCGCTGTGTCCACCGCTGAGTCCCACTGTGTCGCGCTGTGTCCCGCTGTATCCTGCTGTGTCCCTGCTATGTCTCTGCTGTGTCCGCTGTGTCCCCGCTGTGTCCCTTTGTGTCCCTGCTGTGTCCCTGCTGTGTCGCCGCTGTGTCCCTGCTGTGTCCCTGCTGTGTCCTGCTGTGTCCTCGCTGTGTCCCACGCTGTGTTCCTCTGTGTCCCCCGCTGTGTCCCGGTGTGTCCCGCTGTGTCCCCACTGTGTCCTGCTGTGTCCCCCGCTGTGTCCCGCTGTGTCCCGCTGTGTCCCTGCTGTGACCCTCTCTGTCCCCGCTGTATTGACGCTGTGTCCCGGTGTGTCCCGCTGTGTCCGCGCTGTGTTTCCGGCTGTGTCCCGCTGTGTACCCCTCTGTGTCCCCCGCTGTGTCCCGCTATGTCCCCTCTCTGTCCCCTACTGTCCCCCGATGTGTCCCCTGCTGTGTCTTGCTCTGTCGCCCGCTTTGTCCCGCTGTGCCCCTGCAGTGTCCCCGCTGTGTCCCACTGTGTCCCACTGTGTTCCCCGCTGTGTCCTGCTGTGTCCCCCGTTGTGTCCACCGCTGTGTCCTCGCTTTGTCCCCCGCTTTGTCCCGCTGTGTCCTCGCTGGGTCCCCCGCTGTGTCCCGCTGTGTCCCCCACTGTGTCCCGCTGTGTCCGACTGTGTCCCGCTCTGTCCCCGCTGTGTCCCGCTGTGTCCCTCTGTGTCCGCGCTGTGTCCCGCTGTGTACCCCGCTGTGTCCAGCGGTGTCCTTTTTGTGTCACGCTGTTTCCCCGCTGTGTCCCTGCTGTGTCCCTCTGTGTACCTCGCTGTGTCCAGCTTTGTCCCCGCTGTGTCTCGCTGTGTCCCACGCTCTGTCCCACACTGTGTCCCGCAGTGTCCCCCGCTGTGTCCCGCTGTGTCCCCCCTTGTGTCCCACTGTGTCCCCCGCTGAGTCCCCGCTGTGTCACACTGTGTCCCGCTGTTTCCTCGCTGTGTCCCTGCTGTCTCCCTCTCTGTCCCCGCTGTGTCTCACGCTTTGTCCCCGCTGTGTGTGTCCCACTGGGTCCGATGGTGTCCGG
>NW_012320998.1:0-1668 GCF_000151885.1 Dipodomys ordii
TGATGTTGATCCTTCCAATCCAGGAACATGGGAGGATTTTCCCACTTTCTAAGTTGTTTTGATTTCCTTCTTCAGGTTTTTTTTCCCACTTTCTAAGTTGTTTTGATTTCCTTCTTCAGGTTTTTAAAGTTTTCATCATAGATTTTTCACTTCTTTGGTTAATCTAATTCCTATGTATTTCATTTTTTGTGGGGCTATTACAAATGGAGTTGCTTTCCTTATGTCAGCCACGCTTTTCTCATTGTTGGCATACAGTAAAGCCATTGATTTTGAGTGTTAATTTTATACCCTGCTACTTTGCCAAAATTTTGAGTCAGCATGAGTAATTTGGGAGTGGATTCTGTGGGATTCTTTAAATATAAGATCATGTCATCTGAAAAGAGCGAAAGCTTTATTTCATCTTTCCCTATTTGGATCCTTTAATGTTTGCATCTTATCTTATTGCTGTAGCGAGGCATTCTGATACTAAATTGAAGAGAAGTAGAGAGATTGGACATCCTTGTCTAGTTCCTAAGAGGAAATGGCTTTAGTTTTTTTTTTACCATTAAGTATAATGCTGGCTGAAGGTTTGTCATATACAGCCTTTATTGTATTGAGGAATGTTCCCTGGATTCCTAATTTTCCAGAGCCTTCATCATAAAGGGGCTTTGGAACTTGTCAGACGCTTTTTTCTACATCTATTGAGATAACCATGTGGTTCTTATCTTTGCTCCTGTTGCTGTGAGGAATTATATTAATTGATTTGCATATATTGAACCAGCTTTCCATCCCTGAAATGAATACTGTTTGATCATGGTGTATGATTTTTTGGATGAATTGTTGAAGTCGATTGGCCAAAATTTTGTTGAGAAGTTTGCATCAAAGTTCATCAAAGAAGTGAGTCTCTAGTTCTCTTTCTGTGATGAGTCCCTGCCTGGTTTTGGGATGAGGATTATGATGTCTTCATAGAATGAGTCCCGTTGTGCACTTTCTCTTTCAATTTCATTGAAGAGTTGGAAGAGTATTGGTGTGAGCTCTGCTTTGAAGGCCTTGTAGAATTCCGCTGTAAATCCATTGGTCCTTAAATGGGAGTTCTCTTATTGGTGCTTCTATCTCAATGCTTGATATGGGCCTGTTAATTTGATTTAACTCATCTTCATTTAGTTTTGGCATATCAATATTTGCTAGGAAAAGGTCCATTTCTACCAGGTTCTCAAACTTATTAGCATAAAGGTTTGAGAAGTATTCCCTTATAATGTTCTGGATTTTGGTTGTTTCTGTGGTGATGTTTCCATTCACATATCTGAGTTTGTTTATTTCCGTGTGTGCTCTTCTTTTTCTGATAAAAGTTGCTAAGCGACTGTCAATTTTTGTTAATTTTTTCAAAGAACCAACTCTTTGTTTTGTTGATTCTTTCTATGGTTTTTTTTGGATTCTAATTCGTTTAATTCTGATTTAATTTTAATTATTTCTTTCAATCTACTGGATTGGACTTTATTTGGTTGCTCTTTTTCAATGAGGTTCAGATGTCTCTTTAAGTTGTTGGTTTCAGATCTCTCTAATTTGTTGATGTAGGAACTCAGAGGTATAAAATTGCCTCTGAGTACTGCATTTCCTATGTCCAAGAGGAGCTGGTAATTTATGTGTTCATTTTTGTGGAATATCATGAACATTTGCATTCCTTCTTGA
>NW_012320999.1:0-1668 GCF_000151885.1 Dipodomys ordii
TGCAGAAGCAGAAGGAGAAGCAGAAGGAAAAGCAGAAGAACTGAGAAGAAGGAGAAACAGAAGGAGAAGCAGAAAGAGAAGCAGAAGAAGGAGCAGGAGACGGAAAAGCAGCCGGAGAAGCAGAAAGAACAAGAGAAGGAGAAGGAGGAGATGCAGAAACAGGAGAAGCAGAAGTAGAAGAATCAGGAGAAGGACAAGAAGCAGAAGCAGAAGGAGAAGCAGAAACAGAAGGAGAAGCAGAAAGAGAAGGAGGGGAAGCAGAAGAAGCAGAAGCAGGAGAAGCAGAAGCATAAGAATCCGAAGAAGCAGAAGCAGAACCTGAAGTAGAAGGAGAAGCAGAAGAAGCAGAAGAAGCAGAATCTGGAGAAGCAGAATGAGAAGCTGAAGGAGAAGCAGAAGCAGAAAGAGAATCAAACGCAGAAGGAGAAGCAGAAGGAGATATAGAAGCAGAAACAGAAGGAGAAGAAGAAGGATTAGTTGGAGAATCAGAAGAAGCAGAAGCACAACGAGAAGCAGTAGAAGGAGAAGGAGAAGCAGAAGCAGAGGAAAGGAAGGAGAAGCAGAAGAAGCAGAAGCGGAAGAAGCCGAAAGTGAAGAAGCAGAAACAGAAGCAGAAGTAGAAGCAGAAGCAGAAGGAGAAGCAGCAGAAGAAGTAGAACCAGAAATTCAGGCAGGAGAAACAGAAGAAGCAGAAGCAGAAAGAGAAGCAAAAAGAGAAGCAGAAGGAGAAGTAGAAGAAGCAGCAGAAGGAGAAGCAGCAGAAGAAGCAGAAAAACAAGCAGGAGAAGCAGAAGCAGAAAGAGAAGTAGAAGCAGAAGAAGCAGATGAAGAAGAAGCAGAAGAAGAAGCAGTAGAAGCATAAGAAGCAGAAGCAGGAGAAGAAGAAGCAGAAGAACAAGAACAAGCATAAGAAACAGAAGCAGAAGCAGAGGGAGAAACAGAAGCAGGAGAAGGAGCAGCAGAAGGTGAAGCAGAAGGAGATTGAGGAGCAGAAAGAGAAGTAGAAACAGAAGGAGAAGAAGAAGGATTAGTTGGAGAATCAGAAGAAGCAGAAGCAGAAAGAGAAGCAGAAGAAGGAGATTGTGAGAAGCAGAAGCAGAGGAAAGGAAGGAGAAGCAGAAGAAGCAGAAGCGGGAAAAGCAGAAGAAGAAGAAGAAGAAGAAGAAGAAGAAGAAGAAGAAGAAGAAGAAGAAGAAGAAGAAGAAGAAGAAGAAGAAACTGAAGAAGGAGAAGGAGCAGAAGGAGAAGCAGAAGCTGAAGAGAAGCAGAAAGAGAAGGAGAAGAAGCAGTAGCAGGAGAAGCAGAAGCACAAGAAACAGTAGAAGCTGAAGAAGCAGAAGCAGGACCTGAAGCAGAAGAAACAGAACAAGCAGAAGAAGCAGTAGCAGAAGCAGAACAAGAAGCAGAAGAAGAAGAAGGAGAAGGGGAAAGAGAAGGATTAGGAGTAGGAAGAGAAGAAGGAGAATCAGAAGAAGAACGAGAAGCAGAAGGAGCAGCAGAAGGAGAAGCAGAAGGAGAAGCAGAAGAAGGAGAAGTAGAAACAGAAGAAGCAGCAGAAGGTGAAGCAGAAGCAGAAGAAGATGCAGAAGGAGAAGCAGGAGAAGCAGAAGAAGCAAAAGTAGAAGGAGAAGTAGAAGTAGGAGAAGGAGAAGGAGAAGGAAGGGCAGC
>NW_012321000.1:0-1668 GCF_000151885.1 Dipodomys ordii
TCTGCTGCTTCTCCCGCTTCTGCTTCTTCTGCTTCTCTGCTTGTCTTCTGCTTCTGCTTCTCCTTTTCATCTGCTTTTGCTTCTGCTTCTGCTTCTTCTGATTTTCCAACTTCTCCTTCTCCTTCTCCTTCTGTTTCTGCTTCTCTTTCTGCATCTGCATCTCCTTCTGCTTCAACTTCTGCTGCTCCTTCTCCTTCTTTTTCTCCCTCTGCTTCGGCTTCTGCTTCTTATGCTTCTTTTTTTCTTCTGCTTCTGCTTCTCCTGCTTCTGCTTCTTATGCTTCTACTGCTTCTTCTTCTGCTTCTGCTTCTTCTGCTTCTAATTCTCTTTCTGCTTCTGCTTCTCCTGCTTGTTTTTCTGCTTCTTCTGCTGCTTCTCCTTCTGCTGCTTCTTCTACTTCTCCTTCTGCTTCTCGTTTTGCTTCTCCTTCTCCTTCTGCTTCTTCTGTTTCTCCTGCCTGAATTTCTGGTTCTACTTCTTCTGCTGCTTCTCCTTCTCCTTCTGCTTCTACTTCTGCTTCTGTTTCTGATTCTTCTGCTTCTTCTCTTTCGGCTTATCCTGCTTCTGCATCTTGTGCTTCTCCTGCTTCTCTTTCTGCTTCTCATTCCGCTTCTGCTTGTCCTTCTGCTTCTACTTCTCCTCCTTCTCATTCTCCTACTTCTGCTTCTCCTTCAGCTTCTGCTTCTTCTGCTTCTCCTGCTTCTCCTTCTGCATCTCCTTCTGCTTGTGCTTGTCCTTGTACTTTTTCTTCTGCTTCTGCTTCTCCTTCTCCTTCTCCTTCTTTTGCTTCTCCTTTTGCTTCTTCTTCTTCTGCTTTACCTGCTTCTTTTTCTGCTTCTCCTTCTGATTCTCCTTCTGTTTCTCCTTCTCCTTCTTGTTCTTCTGCTTTTCCTTCTGCTTCTCCTTCTGCTTCTGCTACAACTGCTACTGCTTCTACTTCTTCTGTTTCTTCTGCTTCTCCTTCTGATTTTGATTCTCTTTCTGCTTCTGCTTCTCCTTCTGCTTCTCCTTCTGCTTCTCCAGATTCTGCTTCTTCTGCTTCTCCTGCTTCTCCTTCTGCTTCAGGTTCTGCTTCTGCTTCTTCGGATTCTTATGCGTCTGCTTCTCCTGCTTCTGCTTCTTCTGCTTCCCCTCCTTCTCTTTCTGCTTCTCCTTCTGTTTCTGCTTCTCCTTCTGCTTCTGCTTCTTGTCCTTCTCCTGTTTCTTCTGCTTCTTCTGTTTCTGCATCTCCTGCTTCTCCTTCTGCTGCTCTTTCTGCTTCTCCTGCTGCTTTTCCTTCTCCTGCTCCTCCTTCTGCTTCTCTTTCTGCTTCTCCTTCTGTTTCTCCTTCTCCTTCTCCTTCTCTTTCTTTTGCTTTTCCTTCTGCTTCTCCTTCTGCTTCTGCATCTTCTGCTTCTTCTGCTACTGCCTCTGCTTCTTCTGTTTCTTCTGCTTCTCCTTCTGCTTTTGCTTCTCTTTCTGCTTCTGCTTCTCCTTCTGCTTCAGGTTCTGCTTCTGCTTCTTCGGCTTCTTCTGCTTCTGCTTCTCCTGCTGCTGCTTCTTCTGCTTCTCCTGCTTCTCTTTCTGCTTTTCCTTCTGTTTCTGCTTCTCCTTCTGCTTCTGCTTCTTCTCCTTATTCTAGTTCTTCTGCTTCTGCTTCTCCTGCTTCTGATACTCCTGCTTCTGCTT